>NC_089742.1:2812167-2814667 GCF_040412425.1 Macrobrachium rosenbergii | reverse complement strand
ATATATATATTTATCCTTATAATATATTTATTTATATGACTATATATAGCCATTTATATATATATATATATATATATATATATATATATATATATATATATATATATATATATATATATATATATATATATATATATATATATATATATATATATATATATATATATATATATATAAATTTATATATATATATATATATGAAATTTAAGGCCCATAAACACTTTATTTAAACGTTGAAACCATATATTTCGGCACTTGTTTCTGTGCCCTGTTCACTGGTAGAATATGGACAGGTGGAAAGTTACAATGGTATATATACAAAAACATGAAGGTGTGGCCTTAGGCCTCCGATGTTAAGGAGGTGGTGCGTTTAAGAAGGAGGAGATTGACCAAATTCTAGTGGTTTTTGGCCTCATTAGCTCCTGTTTGGCGATGGATCTGGCGGTCGCGTTTTTGGGTCATCTTCTTCAAAATGGGTCTGAGGATTAAGGTGTCAATGGCGTCCGATTTCCAATGTCCTCCTGACAGGTTCATATTGTTGGTTTGATTGATGATAGCAGATTCCAGCATCTTTCTTTTGTACGGACAGCTACTCTTGAAAACCAACTCCGCCCCACTCCAGTTAATGACATGCCCTGTATTTCTAATATGTAGGAAAATTCCTGAACTCTCCGAAGCGTAACGTACTGATCTTTTGTGCTCTGTTATTCTTTTGCGAGAGCGATCTACCTGTCTCGCCTACATAAATGTCATGACAATTACTACACGGTATCTTGTAAACCCGGCTTTTCCCTTTGTTATTTAAGTATACGTTAACGAGCGAACTCCTGATGGATTTGGGATAATGGAAAATGAAAGGATTATTAGAACTGAGTTGCTCGGTGGCCTTTTTGATGTTTTCATCGTATGGAAGCTTTATTTTGTTGTTGAAATCTATTTGTCTGTTGTGAGTGGGACCTCTGTAGTATATTTTATTTGCTTTATTAATAGCCCTCTGATAATGTGTGGTGGATAGAGCAGTTGCGTTAGGTGTTGGCGGATCGTGTTAAATTCTTGATCCAGGTACTCATTTGAACATATCCTAAGTCCTCTGAGGAATAGGTTGCACCCTACCATGATTTTTACGGAGACGTCGTGGTAGCTTAAGAAATGAATGTAGGAGACAGCGAAGGTGGGTTTTCTATATACTGTAAATGCATACCTGTTCTGTTTTCTTATGATCAGTACATCTAGGAACGGCAGTTTTCCGTCCTTTCCCATTCTGTTTTAAATTTTATGGTCGGAACTAGCGAATTTAGCCTATTAAAAATTCATTAAAGTCCCCAGCTATTGTCCCAGAAAGTAAAGATATCATCTACGTATCTAAGCCAGATCATGTTATGGGGTTTGATAGACGACAAAAGTTCTGTTTCGAAATATTCCATGTACAAGTTTGCTAGAAGGGGTGATAGGGGACTTCCCATGCTACAGCCAAATTTTTGTTTGTAAAAATTACCATTGAAAGAAAACACGTTGTTAGTTACACAGAGGTTGATAAGTTTTAAAGTTTTATCTATGCCAAGAGGAAAATGGTCTTCATATGGTTGTAACTTCCTCTCTAAGAAAAACAACACGTCGGCAATCGATTTAGTAAATAATGAATCGACGTCTAGACTGAGCAGTTTGATGTTGTTTGAGGATGTTTAAACTATTAAATTTTTAATGAAATCTTTCTGCATGTTTGACGTGGGAGGATGAGAAGGTTCCTAGAAAGGGTGATAACAAGTCTGAGCCATTTTGATAATTTGTACATGAAAGAGTCCCTACTAGATATTATGGGGGTAAAGGAATCCCATCTTTATGTGTTTTCGGGAGGCCAAAAAATAGGGGAGAGGGGTTGATTACCTTGAATGTCTCTAGTAATTCTATGTCTTTTTATTGCCCCCTATGGTTCTAACTGATTTGTTAAACTGAGCAGCAATATTTGTTGTGTGGATCTTTCGTTAATTTGTCATAGGTCTCCGCATCGTTTAGAAGTTCTTGAACTTTATTGATGTATGTCTCCTTGTCTAACAGAACTATTTTCCTGTCTTTGTCAGATTTTGTGATGATGATATCCCTTTTCTTAAGCTAACTAATGCATTTTGGAATCTTTCGGAGCGAATTTTTGTTGTTATTTTGCTCCAAGACATTTAGCAAAATGCCTTTGAGACATGCCTCTTTCTTGTCATAGTTGTTTTTGCAAAATGTTTATCAAAAAGCAACTAGAAATTAAGATTACCTCGGACCAGGTTTTAGAGCGAATGAAACTCCAAGATTTAAAACGGTCTGTTCTTCTGCAGTGAGGGGATGGTTAGAGAGATTTTGCACATTATTGGGAAGGCCAAGATTATTCCATACCTGTTCCTAATCAGTCTTTTAATTTGTAGCACAAATTTCTGGAGTGGACTCACTGTTTTCAACAGCACCTGATAGCATAAAAATATGAAAGATATCTGTACATACCATCATCCCTGCACAT
>NC_089742.1:2799667-2804667 GCF_040412425.1 Macrobrachium rosenbergii | reverse complement strand
TATAAAGTATTTCATACCACACATTTATTAAAGCACTTACTAAATGAATTGCCAACCAAGATGGCGTACAAAATGGTTGCCATAAAAGTTTTCTATACAGCGCGCGAACATAGAGACCAACTGTTTTTATTTAATGGTATATTCATGTGATCAGACAGTTTTAACTAGCCATTACCATTTTCCGCTGGAAATAGTAATGGCATGGTCACATACAACATTGTGTCTAAGACTGTAACCATAAAAGAAAAGAGAGAAATACGAGACTAAGCGCAACCAATCTGTATAGGTCTCTCAACCACCTTTGAAAAATTCGAGGATAGAAGGTAGGCATAGCATGACACATTGGATGCTCAGAAGCTGAATTATCTACTACAGAAGAAGACAATATTTATCCTAGACTTGCATTTGCAAGTGCACAAGAGCTGTGCAGGGAAGACCCAGCTTGTAGCACTTGCACCTTTCCTGACAGCCTGCTTTGCATCCACATTTGGTAAGCTGTTGGCAACTCTTGGCTAAGGGCGAGTTGGTTGTCCAGAGGACTTGCCATGCTTCACCAGACTTTTGCCATCCCCACTCAGCAGGGTTCTCTGGCTGTGGCGGCTGACGCTGTTGGCCTGCCCCCACACCTGCAATGGCCTGAGTGCGCAGCACGCTTGAGTGTGTTGGAGGAAGCTCCCTGGTTGGTGGAGATGGCCTCATATGTACTTGTTTTCTGGCAAACATATCAGAGTCTAGCCTCATCCACAGTGCCAGCAGTCTGGATCTTTCATACATAAGTATGACAAACCTCTCAGGACGCTAGTCCTCTCTTCCCACTCTGAGAGGGTAGTGACTCAGTTTGGAGAACTGATGGAGGCCTCTGGAAAGATGTTCCATGTCTGCCAGGCAGTCTTCTTGCCCTTGCTCGGAAGGCTGACACTGTATCACAGCCTGTAGAACGCATGGAAGAAAAGGCATGCCATTCCTACCTTCTCCTGGCCCAGAGGTTGCACCCAGGTCATGCACAGCAATCCAACAGGCTCTGGCCTTGGCCAAATGCACCCATGGCTTCTCTGGCCCTAGATTGGCATGAGTGGAGAGCACTGACTGCAACGACAAGACATATGTGTCATTTGGCACCCAGCCGTGATGGTCTTGGCTCCATGTTCTGTGGCATATTTGGCATGGAAGATGCGGGTGTCAGCTTCTGTGAGAGCACTTTCCAGTCCCTGAGACTGGCCTGTAGGTGCTGAGACAACCAGACCCTTTCGTGGCAATGACATTTGTGGCAGACATCTGGGCAGCTTTGTCTGCCAGGAACTCGGAACAACTCTGTCTTGTTGGCATCGTGTCTTAGGAAATTGCGCCAGTTGGATGGGTGTGATTCTTGTCTGTCATGCGCCTTCCTCCTTGACCACGTTGGAGCCTGGTCTCAGCTTTGAGGCTGGATGTGTGTATACATCAAATACAGGATGTGATGATGTGTACTTGCTGCTATAGGATTGTATCACAGGCAAAGAAGTCATAAAGTGCCAGCCCTCAAAGGTCTTTCCTTTCTTTGGTGTAAGATGGACCAAAGCTGATCCATCTACAATGAGACATCAGTCTTTGGTTCTTTGTCTTCAGTGTAACATGACTCTCCCAGGACCGAGGTCAGCTGAGACTTCTGACATGTGTACATTCCACTCACTAAGGGGCAGAATGTTTGATTCTCGTGCTGGAAAATTCTGCAGATCCCATTCCACGGCTCTGACAGGATATAAATAGCTTTGAGAAAAGCTGGCAATCCTCCTTCAAGAAGTTCTTTGACTGTTCTGGGAGCAGCTTCTTGCCTGAAGTCAGTTCTGTTCTTCTTATTGGCTCATAGAAGGAGACTGCATTGTTGCCAAAGAGAGTCTGAAAACTTCTAGAGGCCCAGTGCAGCCTCTGTCAAGGTGTCTGTAGAAGTTCTGCTGAGCTGGGGTGGGCAATGTCTTTGTTGTCAATGGAATGCAGATCCTGGCTCTCTTCCTGAAAGAGGCTTCCCAAGTGTTTGCCAAAGCTAATGACAGCTTGCTGACTCTCTCTCAGAATGTCTTCTGTAAGTGTTTGTTCATGAATTGTGTTGTCTGCTCATTAGACTCCTTACTTTGAACACCTCTGTTTCGTATGCAGACACCAAAGCGGATGATCTCTGGGTGACACCATATATTTAGGTGCTGGCGGATCTTCAGTCAGCCCAATGGCTCCGCCATCAGCCTTTATAAAGGCGTGAATGTGCTCATGAGCTTGAGGTCAGAGCCACATTGCTGAGAACTGGCGACTGGTCTTGTTTGTAAAGTTGCCAGCCTTGAACTCCTTGTGTGCAGCTCTGGGTGTGAGCTCTCTGAGGCGCATGTCCACGGTGATGAGCAGCCAACGAGCATAGTTTGTGTGTGTGGGAAAGAAGTAGGGTATCAGCTCATACAATGCTACAACGTAGAAGGTAAAGTGGCCTCACGGGAAGGACCTGATCAGTAGGAATATCACAAAGGTTCCATAGACAACACCATGTGCCAGAAGTGGAACTGTGGACTCTGCTGTCTTTGAAAGGTCACACCACGCCTCAGCTCCATGCCTGCTCATTTGTTGTTTGCTTTCTCGCACAGTAGTCAGTGTATGCTGTCCTTAGGAGTTTGGCTGAGCTGGGGCTGTAACCTGGTGCATCTGCCGTGTCCTGGTTGCAGCTGACAGGAAGGAAGTTCTGCAGTTCAGATGGAAGCAACTCCTGCACTCCACCGAACTCCTGTCCAACCACTGCCATGAAGAAAGAGTACCAGAGATGTCATTGCTGCCATCTCAATGTGCGAACCACCAAACGTACAGATACTTGCCCCGCCATACTGATCAGGCCCTGCCACACTGCTTTGCTACGGCGCCGTTGGCTGATCAGCTGTGATTATGGGTATCTGGCGGGGTTCAGAAAATCAGTGACATCCTGCACTTTCTGCATCACGTGTTTGATCAGCAACAGAATGAGCCTGATCGCAGGAGAGGAAGCAATGAAGTTATAGATTTACTTCAAATTCTGGGCTTCTCTTCATTGAGCGTGATGAGCTGACCGTCGTTCACCATCATCTATTTCCTGGGTGACTACCTGACCTTGTCTGGCCACTGATACTCCAGTGCAAAGCTGTGGCCCCAAGATATCTGTGGGTGCTTTGGTATTACGGTGTTTGGTGGCACAGGGTTCCTTTGTTTGAAAGGAAGCTGGTGAGATGTTTGTGAATGTCCGGCAGATTCAGGCACCGACATCACTTTCTCGGGTGCAAACTTTGGTTACCGTCTTTCCTGTCCAGTGTTCTCCTTGGTAGGGTGCTGATATGGAATGGATTCCATGGAAGGAGGTAGTGGCAGTAGTTGCAGATGGGTTGTGGTCGATGTTGTCATCACTGCAGTGGTGGTGTACTACGCAGTACTAGGACTGAGTCCACACCCCTCCTCCACACTGTTGCTAACTGTGGCATCTCCCTAACTGTGCAGAGACCTCAGTACTCTGTCACCAAAGAGATACTGAGGCCATACTGATGTAGCATTCAGCAGGTTTCTCTTCCTGGTTTTGGCATGAACTGAGAGTCCCATGTAGACTGGGAATGGTGTTTCTCTGTCTTTGGAGTGTCTGTGAGTTATTTGCTCCTCTTTGTATCCCAGGTGGTTGAACTGCATGAGCTGTGCAATGGCCTAGTCCTGACTTTATTCTCCAAATCATGCTGTGACTTGATATCAGCCCCATGCTCAACCATCACCACAAACTGGAGCAGGAGAAGGAGGCACAGAATTTCGTACACAAGCCTCAGAAAATGTACCCATCAAGCCGTGACTGATGATCAAGTATAGACTTTCTGAGAATATTTGCTGCTTTAGCAACCTTTGCCTCTGAAGATCAGATGATTGAGCAAGTGCTTTCCACATCCTTTTGAAATGCAAGTAATACATCTCTGCCAGATTTACTTTAAATAATGTATTAACATAATTATTCACTTTTGC
The DNA here is from genome assembly GCF_040412425.1 of Macrobrachium rosenbergii. Taxonomy (NCBI): domain Eukaryota; kingdom Metazoa; phylum Arthropoda; class Malacostraca; order Decapoda; family Palaemonidae; genus Macrobrachium; species Macrobrachium rosenbergii. The sequence goes on along the minus strand of NC_089742.1, from coordinate 2,800,683 downwards.
TTTTGGTAGTTATCAGCCTTGTTACTGCTGGTCGAGTAAAACTTAGCGTAAGAATATTAGTTATTAAGGTTTTAATTTTAAGCTTTGCTTCTGTCTGCTGTTCGTCAAGTTAAACCTCCTCCCCGCTCGTTATATGTTTGTAAGTGCCTCATTAACGCTTGTTTTTTTTCTGTGTTTATTTTCGAGTGGCTGGTGAAAAGAGACCAGCGTTTGACATTGGAGGAGCGCGGCTCTTCGACAGTCGGTTCCGAACACGATTCTCCCTGACAGCGGATATGCTGCTGGCGCTTCTGGAATGTGAATATTCGTCCTGTATGTATAGGGAGCTGTTTCTCGCAGGTACACTTCGGTCACCTGGAAACGTTATATACTGTATTTGCCATATGGGAACACCCTTCGCAGGTGTATATTGGTCACTTGCGACTGAGTATCCTGGTTGCGTCGCAGTTGACAGTCACCTGCGACTTCCGTCATCTTCTGCCACCTTGAGTGGGAAGGTTTCCCTAAGGTTGGTAGGTGCAGTCGTTTTATCTTTCCTGCACTTACGGAACGTAAAGCACAGCTGGCATTGTGTTTTCAGGACGCCCGTTTTTGCTGCAGCAGTGGGGCGTCAGGCTCATGGGAGAGGACTGTAGGGAGACAGATATCAGGTAGGGATTTTGCCCTTATTTTTATTAACAAGGACGTCTCCGACTTGTCGCTTCACCTGTGATTACCTGTATCTGAGTCTTCCCTTGATAGCAGTCTGGTCATGGGATCACGGCCTTCATTAAGGCGGAGCCCATTTAATGATATGTATTTTGTAATGAGTTCTTTTTTTGGCAGTCTTTTTTTATTTGCACCTTGGTATTGGTTTTGTTGTTCATCTTTAGGTTTAAGCTTAGTTTATAAATCCTGGGTAGGAGATTTAGAAGTTTCTCTCTTTTATCCTTTGCCTTCTTTCGTATTCTTATAGTCATGAGTGTGGTATTTTCTGGCGATTATTGCTTTGGGCATCATTTTTGCCTGTGTACAGA
>NC_089742.1:2752167-2789667 GCF_040412425.1 Macrobrachium rosenbergii | reverse complement strand
ACCCTGAAGGCTTTCAGAAATAAAAAGCATTAATTTAAAGACCTTTTAAAATTATTCTACACTTCCATTTGAAAAAATCTAATTATGCCGTTTAAACGGAAACCATTAGTGGATGGCCGTATTGTGAAAATAATCACGAACTGGCAATAGAAAGAAAAAAATTCGGGTCAACGGTCATCTGAAGTTTGGTGGGGCGACCATTCATTCACGGCAGGACTTTTGACACTTTCCCAGTGACATGTGTTAAAGGCAGTACAGACACAGAAAACACAGAACACTGACTACCATTATGTCCATATCATAACGTACGTGTTGTGGAATTCTTTCTGCTCCTCCTTATTTATTTAATTTTTTCTTTTTTCAGACGGGTTTGTTCTGACTCGGGAGACATCCACTAACACGCTTTACTTGCAGTGACGGAACATAGTCCAGGACTGACAGACTGATTTAGCTCATAAATTGGCCGTTACGTGTCTAAACAAACAATCAAAAGAAACTTTCTACAAAATAATAACTATTTTGTTAACCTGAGCATCAATGATTTTTCCAGTTAAAAAGGCGAAATTTTATGAATATGATTCACCTCTATGAGAAGCTATAGTTAAACTTTGATCATTTATTCTGAAAAAGCAATGTTTAAAAAGGAAACCCATCAACGAAATAGGAGCTAAGCAGTTTCAGATTATAATGATATAATAACTGAACAGTGATAAATCACTATGAAATAAATGAAACGGTTGGAAACTACAATGAAATGCGGTCTAAAACAGTGTTAAATTGTAACGAAATTCGAAATGAAATAGTGGTAAAATATTATGTAATATGAACAAAGTGGTACAAGACAATGAAGTACGAGACCAAACAGTAGTAAACTGCAATACAATACCAAATGAAACAAAGGTGAATTACACTAAAACACCAACTGAAAGTGCAAATCATAATTAAATATTAAATATGAACTGATATTGGTAAATTACAGTAAAATATCAACTGTAACAATGGTAATTAAAATGAAACACGAACTGAAACAATGGTAAATTTCATTGAAGCATAATTTGAAAAACTGCCCCATTCCATTTATCACTTGTTCATACTAAACTTATTCCTGTTATCAAGTTGTTAGATATTTTATCAACTATATATGTGGGACAGGGTCATTTACTGAGTTCAAATTTTACAGGCTTCATTAAGCATGAGTAGAGATGTACATTAAAATAAATAATGAGCTTGAATTAAGAAATATTAATCACAACGGGTTTTAGCTTATTATAAAAGGACAGAAAAATATAAACCTCAGTTTGCTACTATTCTGTTATATGGACTACACGTAACGAAAGACAAAATTGGCCGTGGAAAAATGAGCCGTTTTAAAATTTATCAAAATATATATATGGGAACTGAGAAAGAAAATGATCGATATAAGGGCTAGGGCTTTAGCCCCCTTTAGTCGGGCTGGAGCCAAAAGAGTAGATCCTTCCGGTCCTTAAAGAGGGGCTGGGCCTGGAAGGTGTTAATCATTCTGTTCTCAGCGGGTCTTTTTTGGAGATGAGGCCACTCCCAACCACGATCGACTAACTACCAGATATCTATACTCAAGTCAAATAAGGCAAAATGGAGTTTTAATGAAATGACCTTAAATCGTTTCTTCTAGCATTGTATCGCTCTCAGAACTCTAACTGGTACCACATGGCTCGTTACCCCCCCAAAAATGAATAAATTAAAATAAAAATCTTTATCAAATAATCGGGTATTGTGGAAGGGGGAAGGAGCTCAAGTCATTAAAATGTTATGTAAACTAAAATGCTATTAGAAAGTTGCCTGTATTTTTTTTTTTACGAATATTCCCTTTATCCTTTGAATAATTTAAAAGGTATTTCAAGGGATAGAGTCTAAGGATATTATACTCCCGGCTTTCAACCGCCCCCCGCCCCCCCACCTCCCAAAGCAGGGCAACATGTATACCTTGCATTTCCACCTCACCTTGGTTCTTCAATCTCGACATTGCAATCAACTTCCACTTCCGCACTCTGTTTCTCTATTCAAATTACTATTTGTTTTCATGAAATTGCTGTGACAATCCTAACTACTAGGATATTCCACGAGGTGAGGAAAATGCCTCCTTTAGTAATAATGAGGTTTAACTTCCACTGAATTCAAACGAGAATAACGCACTCTCTACTTCTGAAAACTATTTCCTCTATTTGAGAATCAATTACAGGTTGCATTAATTCTCCTGGGGTTCAGGAAATAATCCTAAACACCTTCATGTCAGAATTCTCCTTGACTGAAAGGTCAGAGCGATGCTGAATCGCTGATCAAGCTTTGAGGATCTCTTCACTCTTACTGGTTCGTGTTCGAGAAAATTATTTTTAAAGAATTTCTAAAAATGAGAGATAATGTCTAGCAGATATTGCATCATTATGTAAATATAAGAGATTCGATCGCATGTCTCTTAAAGATTTACTCTGTAAAATCTTCTATCATTTTAGTCGAAATTTTCTCTTGAAGAAAGCGATCTTTCAATCAGAGAGAGAGAGAGAGAGAGAGAGAGAGAGAGAGAGAGAGAGAGAGAGAGAGAGAGAGAGAGAGAGTTCCACCTAAAAGTAACAATATCATCTCCCAAGATCTTATCACTATCAATCTTTAAATCAATAGCAAATTATCTAATAAACTTTAACATTTATCCTCATATAACTATGTCAAGGTTAGTCAGTAAAAGATCAGCATATTCGGTGTTTTGCCCATCGAGATAACAAGTACCGAAGAGAAATAATCATAAAATATCATGGCAATAATGTGGAAATATTTCACAAAGTCGCTGACTATCGATATTCACATTCTCGAAAGATTTGCGTTGTATATTTTCACGTATTCCTCTGAATTCGTGAAATTCCTCGTCGTCGTTCCAGACTTCCTGACATTCAACACTTTTTGTTGTCAATTATTGGTTTTATTTTTGTTTCAAACGTTATGCCTGCATTTTGTCTTGTCTTAGCTTCAGTATTGTAACTGGATATTTAGAATTATCTCTGAACTTAACATCACTGATGGACCCTTGAGGACTGAAGTCTATCATTTACTTGACATTTGTTTAATGTGAGTCAACAACATATACTGCATTCCTCCTTTTGTGAAAGCAAATTCCACGAAACGAACTTCAATAAATATAAAACGTCACAGGTGATATTCAAACCTTCAAGTACACCAACAAGAAAAGTATTATGACAGCTTAACAATGGCTTCTAAATTGTAATGGGAAAATGATTGTAGCACCAAAGTCCCGGGGGAAATAGAAAGAAAACGAGAATGGAAATCGTGTAACCTAACGTTTGCCACAAAGATATTTGACATTTTAGAATTCTCTCAGGAAGGCTGCCTACATGTACCCTCAATCGACATCTCAAAAGTATCTGATATATTCATGAAATTGAACAAGTAATAAGTGAAATGTATCCAGATATCATATATATATATATATATATATATATATATATATATATATATATATATATATATATATATATATATATATATATATATATATATCTTCTTCGTTTAACGTGCTTTTCCCCATTTTTCATATGGGTCAGTAAGCCCAGATGCCATGAGTTTGAAGGACTTTGATTTGGAACGTTGGGGTAGAAATATTCAGCCAATCTGGATGAAACTTTTGCCTGACATCGCTTAGACCCTAATCATGCCAAATTTCAATGAAATCGTTACCGGTCCAAGATCCAGATATCTTTTTTCGTTCCCAGCAGCGAGGAGTGGCGGGTGAGTGTCGACAGTTGGAGACGGTAAAAGATGTCTTGAAACTTAATGTTTTTAGATGTTGGGTGGCTTTTTTTTTTTCTGTTTTTAATCTTAATAAATTTTAAAGTTACTGCTATCAGCAAACCTAGCCACCAAAATTTAATTTTCATAATCCCAGGGTACAGACTACTCACATCAGAAGAAGAAAGTGTTATCTTAACCAGAATCAAGTGGTGTTTGAGACGCTGGCTGACTTACTGTCAATTATCTAAATTAAAAATTATCACTGACACCTGAATCTATCTAAGCGCTTTTATTTTACGATATTGATACCCTAAATAAAGAGTCTCAATACTTAGAATGCTTTAGCATTATACTACACACACACTCTATATATATATATATATATATATATATATATATATATATATATATATATATATATATATATATATATATATATATATATATATATATATATATACATTGTTACAACTGTTTGAAACAGATAAGAATGTTCTGGGAAAGGAACACTGAATATATGAACCTATTGGTCTATCTTCAGAGGCAGTGGGGAAAAGTCCAGCCCTTTTTTCTCTCTTTTACAGCGAGTTTTTTTCTCCAGACATCTCTCTCTCTCTCTCTCTCTCTCTTACTCACGAAGATCTCTTTCGTTCTCGCATGGATTTTTCTCTCATTCCACATTAAAGAAATGAAATGGGTCATATAAGGAAAACTCAATCTTTCCTACCAAAAATAGATTTATTACTTAAAGCAACCCAACAAGCAATGAATAAACAAAGCAAAGATTAAAATGCATCATAAATGAAATTGTCAATTAAGAAAAACATCTAACTCAAGATTTAGTCTCAGTCCAACTAAAAATCTGATTATGGCTAATAGCCTGCAAATTCAAAAATTCTCACATATTCCATTATAGACTTTGTAAGGTCTCGTCTCAAGTCTCCCACATAAAATACTAGACATTGCAAAGGTTTGCGACTGTCTTTCTCTATGATCACACCAGCATGATAACATCATGCTTTGCCCACAAAATCATCACCACAACCACAACCATGACATCTGTCGAAAAAATGAACACAGATAATACTCCCAAAAACATATAAGTGCAAAAACATAATAATGAAAAGTCTAAAATGCATGAGTAAATAGCATACTGATAAAATATAGAATGCACAATAAAATAGAATATTGAAATGGTAAAATGCTACATCCACTTCCCACACAAAATCAAAAATGTCTTGAAATATGGTAAAAACATAAGTTCAAAAATGTCTTGAAATATGGTAAAAGACCATAAATCCACAATTCACATAGAAAACAAAGAGTCTGAACTGTACCTTATTCTGCCAATTCTAAGAGCTCGCCACACTCAAAGATAATGTCTTCACGATCCGATCTAGGTCTGCTAATGAACGACCGAACAAATTTTTGGGCAGAATTAGACACAAAATCGAGATTCTATAACACTTTGAACTTTGTACGCGCATAGCAACTTGGTCAGATGAAGAAGCCAACACCGCGTGTTCATCACATTAACTGCTGAGACGATCAGTGCTATTTGCTGAATACAAAGATTTTGCAACTGACGGCTTCCACCAGTACCATCTGCACCGAAAATTCTTTCATCACACTTTTCAACCCTTTTAACATGATGGGGCCATATTTTCTGAAATAGTGCTCGGCCACACATAAGAGCTGTCTCAGGTAGGACCTTAACGGCAAACTAAAACAAAAGCATATGTATAAAACATTTCCAGATAGGGCTTATGCTCAATTAGCAATGTCTACTGAACTACAGCTTAGATACTGCCTCATGACGTACTTGCACATTACTGGGGACATTGTCTTAGAGCGCTACATGTGAAGTCTTACAAGCACAAATGAGCTTTACTACTCCCATAATCCCTTATCAAAAAAAAAGCCACTAAAAATCATTAAGACAACTGGCAACAAATATTCACGGTATGTTTGACCATGAACATCCTCGATCAGGTCTTCCATCGGCGGGACAGAGTCGGTATCTCTGTCGAAGGCACTGGAACTATATCATGATTGTTATCCATATGATTTTAAATATTCCTCTCGGAACTGTTGAACACAGCACGGCTAAGTACGAGAAAGCCTTTCAGGATTTTGCAGGACGAGTCGAACAGCTTGACCCTTGAAGCACGAACGACGTCGACTTGTTATTCTGGCACATCGTCGTGATGGGGCATTCTTTGCAGAACACGGCAATAAGCGTTCTGGTGGTGATGATGTGGTATTCAAATTGGAAACTGTCATAAAGTCACATTCAGTCGGAGTCTCCCTATGAACTAAAGATAACTCACAACCACCCACAGACAACAACTGCAACAGAATTGTTACTGTCACACACATACCTCCCTGGGAAAACCAAGGTACAACCTGTCTTATAATCAACTCCCAAACAATTGATATTAAGTCTCCAAAATAAATATGATCTCTAAACCCTTCCATATCACTACTAAGTCTCCAAAAGCACTCGGAAAAGGTCTAATAACAAAATAAAAAAGGTTTGCATGTTACTGAACCACAGGAATTAATACTATCAATCCCTGATCAGACAACCTCACCTTTCAAAACATTATAATCAAATACAAATCTCTAATTTTAAACAATACGAGAGTTCCATGTTATAAGCGGAATTCCTTAGAACAGAAAAAAGTATCCCAATGATAACATGTCACCATACACAAGACCATCTGCTGCAGCAATAATTCCTTCAACTTGCATTTGCAATAGAGAATCAGTTTCTTTCTCAACATTAAGAACGGTATGTTGATCGTAAGGAATGTAATTTCTCATCAAGATCTTCTTTCAAACCTTCTTTGAAATTGACAAATCATTCAAAGAACGTCTAATTGTTTCAAAACTACCTTACTCATTTATTCTCATTACTCTCTTGCAACTGATTTAACTGTTTCTTGAGCTATTAAGTTTTTTTTTTTGCTTTACTAAACTCCCCAATGGACATCGCCCAATCGCAGCAATCACGCCAACACCTACAAGAACTAAAGGTGCTGTTTTAATCTTCTCCCAAACTCTAATTCATCAAAAATGAACTAAAGACACAAAAAAAGAAAGAAAACAAAAAAAAAGTATTATATACAGTATATACAAATATCAACCCACTTCACCCTCTAACTATATACAAATGTTCCATTACATCCCAACTTTCTTTAACTTTGAAATATGAGTTAATTTCGTCACACCGGTAATTACGTCTTTTAATACAAATGTATTCCCTCTTTGATCTCTACAATTCAAAAGGTCCGTGGAACTTCGGACTTAATTTATAATTCAGATCATTCCGAACATTCACTTTAACAAACATTCTATCACCCATCGAAAAAGCTACTCCCCTCGATTTCGCGTTACTTTTCTCTACCATTGCGCGCGAACTAAGTTCAAGTTCTTTACTGATATGCAAATCTTTCTCTCGCTGTATTTATCAATGAAGTGACCGTAACATCACCCTTGAACTCGCTCTGGCAACAAATCAAAAGGTCCTTTCAACTTGTACCCATACAAAGCTTCTGCTGGAGATATCTTAATTGTGTCATTCGTCATAGTATTGATACTATATCGCACTTCATCCAAAGATCTGTCCCAATGTGGATCGGAAACCACCCACCGTCATGCGCAAAGCTTCGATTACTTTCCGATTCGCCCTCTCACATAACCCATTCGCTTCAGGTCTATACGGGATTATAGATACTTTCTTTATCCCCAACAAATTGGCAAGACCTCTAAAGTCTTATTAATAAACTCCCTACCATTGTCTGTGATCAGACATTCAGGAACACCATATCTACAAATTATCCCCTTAAAGAACGCTATAGCAACTTCCTCAGCTGATTTGTACATCAGTGGGAAAATCTCAACAAAAAGAGTTAACTCGTCAACAACTACTAATAAATGTCTATAACCATAAGCGGACTCTGAGAAGTTACCCAGAATATCCATATGCACTCTGAAACGGCCTATGTGGTACGGGATATGAACCCAAACGACACGACACCGTCGTCACCGGCTTATTCGCATTGCAAACAGTTTGTCTTTACAAAGGTCTACACTGCGGAAAACATATTTTTCCAAAAGAACTTTGACCTGACGTTTTCATACGTCTTGTCCACACCTAAATGAGGAGAACCAAATTTACAATGTACAATGTCTAGAAATTGTGGTACTAGACTCTGGCACGATGATTTGTGTAATCTCACCCATGCTTCGAGGGGATACTAAAGCAAGTTATCCTTAACTTTCCTCACCAATAAATTATTCTCCAACTCTAGACCAGTAAAAGGCAACTTATACCCTTTCTTCGGTGAAATAAGAAATGCCTTAGCATCTGACAACATTTTATCTTCATCTTGCTTTTGTTCAGCAAGCCTATGTCCCAAGTGACATTTTCACCCGTAATATAACACACTGCGTTACATTCTCAATATCACAAACAACAATCTCTCGCAAGTCTTTGTGACTCACTATTTCTCCCCGAAGTATGCACTGTGAAACGTGTTTGTCATCTACATGCGATATCTCAGAACTACTAGTATCAGAGACATTAGACACCAAATATTTACTCTCTTCTTCACACAGGATTCGGTTTGTACTCCTCATCCTCGACCGGAAAATATCTGCTCAATGCATCTGCAACCACATTATGCTTACCTTCAATGTATTTGAGGTTTGCATCAAAATCTCTCAATGTCAAACCAACGCTTTCTCTTGGAAAACAAATTTGGCTTATTAAAAAGCTCTAACAACGGTTAATGATCTGTAAAAATCTCAACTTTATTTCCCAACAACAACATCTTAAAATGAACAAGGCTAGAGACGACTTGAAAGCCTCCTTGTCCACAACTGACATCAGCCTTTCGTTACTACCACGTGTTTTTGAACTTTCTGCTATAAAAGCAATTGGGTGTAATTTCCTCAAATTTCTGCATCAAACACGCACCTATACCTTCCTGACTCGTGTCAGTCACTAAGATGAACGGTTGACTAAAATCTGAAACTTCAAAACAGGTGGGTTCACCAAAGCGTTTTTAAACCAAAAGCTAATTGCTGACTTTTTATCACCCCAAACAAACTTAACGTCTTCTATAACAAATCTGTCAATAGACGCTATTGTTTGAAAAATTCCACACAAAACGGCGAAAGAAACCCGACATAATTAGGAACAAACGAATCTGTTTCCTGGTTTTGGGAACTGGAAAATTCACAATGGCTTTAACTTTCTCATCATTCACTCTGACTCCTCTTTAGAGATAACATGACCTAAATAGACAATTATTCTCTTCAGAAACTCACATTTGTTCAATTTCCTCCTTTAATCCAGCGAACCGTAATTCTTGAGGACTTCTTTTAACACCTTTAGATGTTCTTCAATCGTATCTGTGCATATGAGAATGTCATCCATGTACACAAACACCGACTTTCCTAACAAGCCATGAAGTACTGTGTTAACCAGTCTAGTAAATGTTATTGGGGACCCTTGTAATCCAAAAGGCATCCTATTAAACTCGTAATGTCCCTTTGGTACCTAAAAAATGCTGAAATATTTACGGCTAGCTTCAAAAGTCAGAACCTGTAGCAAAACCCTTGCATAAGATCTATAGATGAATATATATTCTTGCCACCGATCTCAACAAACAAATCAGGCAAACAAGCTACAGGATATCTATCTGGGCATGTTTTTAATTCAATTTACGAAAAATCTACACAAACTCTGATACTAACGTCTTTCTTCACAGAACCGCTAATAAAGGAAAATTATAGGGGAAGAGCCCTGTCTAATAATTCTTTCCGACTCCCATCTCTTTTTTATTTTCTACTTCTTCTCTGATCTTAAAAGGAATTCGATATGCTGGAAATATATGGGATTTGTACCTTTTCTAGGCGAATTGAATGTTCTAAAACATCTGTAACTCCTAATTTATCTCCCTTCAAAGCAATGATATCTAAATATTCTTTCAACACTTTCTCTACTTTATCTGAATACTTCAGGATAATCAGCTTTAGCCAAATGTTCGTGAAGAACTTGACTTCTGAATTGCAGCTCCTCCTGGGAAACGTTTTACTGTCTCCACAAAACTCACTATCTTATGTTCTTATTTAAACTCTTCAAAATCAATTAATTAAGTACCCTTGTGATATTTTTTCACTGAGTCTTGATAGCTAACTAATTCTACTGAAGTCACGCCTGCGACTGAAACTTCATTTACTGACACCGTACTCTACAATGTCTTTGAATTTGTTCCTCAACAACGCATACTTGAGAAGGAAACTTTTTCTCTTTCATCGACACTTTAACCAATGTAGGAACTCATGGTTGCAATTCAATATCTTCCAACAAAATCCTTTGAAAGATTTTCGCGGAATATCTTCACTCTATAATAAGTGTTTTACATGTCTCAGACTGCGTCTTATCACAAGTTTTTTCCTGTGTATATATGGAACAAAACAACCTGGCTTGTTATTGTAATGTATTGAATTCCATAAGAATGTTGATGTTATGTCGCATGCAAGAAGGGTGTCCTAGCAAAACCATTTCACCTAAGGCTAATCCTTCTATGACCAAAAATGATTCTACTATTGTCTTTCCGCCGATACAAAGCGTAAGAAATGACGAACCTAAAATATTCAGTTTCCTCGCTTGTATAGTTCACACACTGTCTCATTAGTAGGGACTAATTTGCACTCTGGAAACTTGAGTGAAAAGGTCAGCATTTACTAAGTTATTCTGAGCTACCAGAATCCGAAAATAGAAATTTCACTGCCATTAGAAAATCCACGTACAATCGGCCTAGGTTCTGGTGATTCTAAGACCTGATTGCTCATTATCCTGTGTCCGTTTTCGAACTTATCTTGTGTGAAAATTCTGATGTTCGTTTGTGTACCTAGAACTTGCATCATGTGGAATTCTCCTGTCATGTCTATTAAAACTACCCCGTGTTTCCCTTCTTTTCAGCTTGAATATTCTCTTAAATTCTCACTCTGCAATTTGATTTACTATGTCCTATTTTATCACAATTAAAACAACGAATTGTTGTTACTGATCTCTCTGAGGTTTTCTCAATTCCTTTTTATGCGCATGATTTCGCTCCTGCTTCATTTCCTAGATTTGAGGAGTTCGCATTATTCTGAAAGTGTTTTGACATTGTAGCTGAAATTTAGCACCATCCTTCACAAAACTACTGTCTAGCGTCGAACATTTTGATAGATTTTTGTTAACCTGTGCAAACAAAAAAGATTCATCTGTGTCCTGATCAATTCTTTTATCAAACCATCTGTAATTATATCTGGGACTGACGTTAAAAGGCAAGCAAAGTGTAGCAGTTTTTCAAAATTATCTAAAGAAATATTATTTCCATTTACCCATGTAGAGTTTATCATAGATTTCTTTATCTCAACCACTGCATCAAATAAGCGAGCACTGGACGCTTTTTAATGAATCATCACCCTTCCTAGTTCTAATAAGGGCAATAAAAACTGCCGAACAACGCACTCGCGGTCAACTCCGCCATACGAATTGCGTAAGAATTTCTGGAAGTTCTTTCAAGTTTTACACTTCCTGAACCCGAAACCTCGTGCTCATTCTCCAATGTCTCCTTTGTCTAGAAAAAATTTTTTTTCTCTCAAAGCATCAGCGCCACCCGTAATCTTCCTAGAATTCAGATAATTATCAACTGATTCAATGAATGTCTCTACATTCTGTGTTAATTTCAATCAACTAGTCCCTTGCAAATTTGTAATGCCTGCATTAAAATTTTGTTAACTTATGGGTCACGATCGACTGAGACTTTGCGTTTGAGTCTTCCATTTTTCGCAAAAATGCGATCACGAGATTAAGTGATTTAAGAACAAAACAAAAAAGAAAGAAAAAACGGGAGAACAACAAAATGTTAAGTTCTCTAAAAAGAAAACTGAAAATGGGTTACTCAACACTCGGTCTGCAACAGAAAACGGAGCTCTGTGCAACCTAGTTTGACGTCACCATCTCGAAGACGGAGCAGAGAAACACAAGCGTGATTTTTGTTGAATCATCATTTTTGCTTAATTAACTCACAATCGCCACTAATCACACTTATTTGGGTATTTGGAATAACCCCAAAATTGCTCTAGAGATCACCCAGATCTATTTCACCATTCCCACTCCTAATACTCAAATAGAGACGGAAAAAAAAGATTCCCGTATTTAAACAGTAATCAATGACCCACCTATGAACTCGCTCTTTCAAAACTGGTGATCATCATCACGCACACGGCCCAGTTGCCTCAGGTTTATGCCTTGGGCATCAACGTTACCAATTAGTCTATTTTAAAAAAATCGACTAAAAACTCTCATGCTGCCATCATTTCCACTTTCACACTTTATAGTATTCCTACTTATCCGCTAGTCACCATTCTTCTTATACGCTGCCACCAAATCTTCTGTTACAACTGTTTGAAACAGACAGAATGTTCTGGGAAAGAACACTACGTAGCGAAACTATTGGTCTATCTTCAAGAGGCGGTGGGGAAAGTCCAGCCCTGTTCTCTGGATTTTCTTTTAACATCAGTTTTTTTACGGATCTCACTCGTCCTCTCTCTCTTCTCTCTCTTACTCACAGTTTGAATCTCTTTGTTCTCGCATGATTTTTTCTTATTCCACATTAAAGAAATGAAATGGGTCATATAAGGAAAACTCAATCTTTCCTACCAAAATAGATTTATTACTTAAAGCAACCCAACAAGCAATGAATAAAACAAAGCAAAAATTAAAATGCATCATAAATGAAATTGTCAATTAAGAAAAACATCTAACTCAAGATTTAGTCTCAGTCCAACTAAAAATCTGATGATGGCTAATAGCCTGCAAACTCAAAAATTCTCACATATTCCATTATAGACTTTGTAAGGTCTGGTCTCAATGTCAGATAAAATACTAGACATAGCAAAGGTCTGTCTCTTCTCTATGATCAACCAACATGTTAACATCATGCACATGTACAAAGTCTTCACCACAATCACACACGACATCTATCGAAAAAATGAACACAGATAATACTCCCAAAAATATATAAGTGCAAAAACATAATAATGAAAAGTCTAACATGCATGAGTAAATAGCATAATGATAAAACATAGAGCACAATAAAATAGAATATTGAAATGGTAAAATGCTACATCCACTTCCCACACAAAATAAAAAATGTCTTGAAATATGGTAAAAAAAACATAAGTTCACAAATGTCTTGATATATGGTAAAAGACCATAAATCCACAATTCACATAGAAAAACAAAGAGTCTGGACTGTACCTTATTCTGCCAATTCTAAGAGCTCGCCAAACTCAAAGATAATGTCTTCACGATCCCGATCTAGGTCTGCTAATGCACGACCGAACTAATTTTTGGGCAGAATTAGACACAAAATCGAGATTCTATAACACATGAACTTTTGTACGCGCATAGCAACTTGGTCACATGATTCGGCCAACACCGCGTGTTCATCACATTAACTGCTGAGACGATCAACTATTTGCTGAATAAAAATATGTAATGGATGGTATGTAATGGAGTATTTATTCAGAAAAAGTTACAAGCTTTCTTGGACAAACACTCCACGTTATCAAGTATCCGTACAGTGAACAGATGCGTAGTCCAGCTGTATTTATATCTGTGTGGTGGGTAATTTTAACCCTATAATCGCCTGGCTCCTCCTGTGTGACCCCACCCCCTTGTGATCTTGGCTTTCCTGCCTCCTTCTTCTTTCAGGTGTCCGTTTTCCCAGCGTTCTCTTGCGTTTTCCTTCGTTTCCTTGCTACCGTGGAGTATACGATTTTTTCTAGATATGCTGTCTTCAAAGCCATTTCAGGGAACACCTGAAACGGCTTTGAAGAGAGCATACCTAGAAAAAATATATACTCCACGGTAGCAAGGAAACGAAGGAAAAACGCAAGAGAACTCACGGAAAACGGACACCTGGAAGAAGAAGGAGGCAGAGAAAGGCCAAGATCATGAGGGGGTAGGGATCACACAGGTGGAGCCAGGTGATTATAGGATTAAAAGTACCCACCACACAGATATAAATACAGCTGGACTACGCATCTGTTCATTGTACGGATACTTGATAATGTGGACTGTTTGTCCAGGAAAGCTTGTAACTTTTTCTGAATAAATACCCATTAGATACCATCCAGTTTGAATGAGGTCCCTTTAGTAATGCTAATATAAATATATATATACTGTATATATATATATATATATATATATATATATATATATATATATATATATATATATATATATATATATATAATATGTATATGTGTGTGTATATATATACACACACAAATATTACTACACACACACACACAAGTATACACACACACACACACACATATATATATATATATATATATATATATATATATATATATATATATATATATATATATATATATATATATATATATATATATATATATATATATATATATATATATATATATATATATTTATATATATATATATATATATATATATATATATATATATATATATATATATATATATATATATATATATATATATATATATATATATATATATATATATATATATATATATATATATATATATATATATATATATATATATATATATATATATATATATATATATATATATATATATATATATATATATATATATATATATATGTGTGTGTGTGTGTGTGTGTGTGTGTGTGTGTGTGTATGTATGTATATAACGAAAGGCATTAATGAATACTCTCAATACATAGGGCAAAATATACACTTTGGGTGGAACACAGACATCCAGAAATCCGAGCGATACTGGAATTCTAGGAGTTCGAAAATCACAAATGACTCGGTGCTACAAAGTCATAAGAGAAATTTAGTGTACACCATTTGACTAACGGAATTTGGGAGATGTGCATATTTGGTTCTGAAATTACCAAGGCAATTATTTTCACCAAATATAGTTTGATAACTTTAATAGTGTTTTCTTTCATTCTATGTCAAAAACAATATATAAATCAGAGGAACTATAAACATCTTTGTTCAAAACATTTTTACGTTCTTACTCATTAGTAGATAATTAGAAAATATTCAACGAGAATAGCAATTGATAATATATATGCGACTGAGAGAATATACTGGAGTAATAAATGTGAAACTTCGTCATCGTGTACATTTGAATAAACGCTCTTCTAATGACTGGAAAAAAAATTGGAGGATTATTATGGTAAGTCTTCTGTACACAAAGTGCAGTTAGTTAGCTATACTTGCAATAATGGGAAACAGAGCGAGTTGCCAAATAAATTGCCTGAGCGGTATATGACGGGAAAAGTTGGTTAGAGGGGAAAACAAAGGGTGGAAATGAAGGATGAGTACTGTTACGACGAAGGTATCGGTAAGGAGAGCCAGTTTAGTGAAATGGAAGGGACAATTTCCATTTGTTTTTTGCACCGTAAATAATACTAGATATAGTTACTGAAGTAATGTAATTATTTTCGTATATGATATTACCGTTGAACAGATTTTAATTGGTAATGGAACTACTTACGCATAATTGATAAATAAAAGGTGGAGAAGATCCCTGTTCTGCCTGATAGTACAAAAATGTGATATTTATATGAAAGGACACTAAACTACAGCATCCACACCACCATATCTATATATACGTGTATGTAAGATGATGAGTCATTAGATTAGTAAAATATGTATAGTTCCTCAATTATGAATGAGGATTCCCCTTGGATGTCATATATGCCAAAGGCATAGTGGATATGATATTAAGCGATATGCGTGGCATACTACATATTTGTGAAGCTATATAATCATGCTCGCACACTGCAACCCTAATGACAAATGGTTATATTTATCTATACTTTCAATGTAGTTTTAGTAAATAATGTAAATACTGTTGTTGTTGATAGTATTATTATTTTCAATTGATCTGTTTATTTTTATTATGTTGCTGTTGTTAAGAATCTACTTATTAGTTTTGCTACTAATTTTATGGTGTTAATCTTAATTATTTTGGGAGAACTTGAGCTGAACCCTGGCCCTGCTACTCATTACTGTAAGAGAAATTGCAGAGTACTTTACTTAATTATTCGGAGTTGAAGGTCAAATTTTCTTGACCTCCAGGGTTGTGCCCGCAACTACGATTTGATGTTTTTATCTGAGTCAATTGTAAGTAGTTGCAAGTCAAAGACTGAGTTTTTAATCTCAGGGTTTGATGGCCCAGATTTTATTTATCGTCGTAACACCCGAGGTCCAGACCACCTATATATATTGTCAGAAAAAACTTAGATTGTACTTGCTATGAAATTCTTTGTTTGAAGATTTTCATTAAGTTCTATAATGCATACAGTATGTATTTGGTGTACCACAATCCAAATATCGACTATTCTGTGTATGACTGTCTCTTGGAGAGGATTAGTATGGCTCAGTGACAGGTTTCAAAAGCTTCATTCGTTATTTGTGGAGACTGCAATGCAAAGCACAGGGAGTGGCTTAATTCTAATTCCGCAGATCAGCATGGCCGTTCTGCTCTTGAGTTTTGTGCTTCCTCAAATTTTGTCCAGCTAATTGAGGAACCCACGCATATATCTAGTAATAGATGACACCTCTTATTAATAGATGTTCCAGCTCTGGTGACATCCAAGGTCTGTGAGTATATAGGCACTTCTAGTCACTGCGCCACTGAGATGGACATATCTGTCAATCAGTATATTTCTAATTCCACCATTGGATAAACGATCTGGCTGAAATCTAGAGCAATTGGGGTTGCATTATTGAAGTATGTCAGGCTCTTAATATTTCAGATGCTGTATCAGATCCAGATCCCAAGAAGAAGCTAAATGAAATGCTGATGGCTATTCTAATAAGGTATGTCCGTAGAAAGGTCATTAACCCGTTAAGTGCCAATTTTTTTTTTTTTTTAATTTTAGTTAGAATGCATAAAATTGGTGTCAGTGAATATGAAAATCATATCAATTTGTTATTTAAACAATAACTAAGTAAGTTATAGACATTTTTCTAAAAAGTCCCAAATGGGGATCATGGTACAAAAAGGGTATGAAAGGCTTCATCTATCTTTATTCATTTATTGAAGAACATGTGTTACAATTAAGCCAAGTAACGGGTAAAAACGGAAATATAAAATGTTTATTCCTTTAAAAATAGGCTAAGTTAATGATTTTATGTTTAACTACTATAAACCACTTATTGATGCCATTCAGGAAAGCAGTTAACATGGAGTCCAACATTACATCTACTGCACTGTTTTCTAACGTTCACTTTGCAGACAGCACGTTTCCTCTGCTTGCCCATCTCAGTTCGTTCCAAATGACGCCGTTTTGCTTTTTCTAATCTCTTCAGGAACACACTTCTTCGCTTGCTTGCTGAGTGATGGTCGACCAAATCTCTTTGGATCAGACAATGATGAGGTGCTCATGCAGCACTTCATTGTTCTTCTTCGAAATTCTAAGAGAGGAATATTTTCATTCGTCATACAAGATGTGAGCATTTACAACAGTCATGTCAATAATATAGGTAAAAACTGGAATGTACCATTTCTTACCCCGTATCTTTATCCTATACTTATTGATCATCCAGTCCATTTTATCAACTCCACCCATATACAGTAGCTGTCGTATTCAGCAAGGCAATTTGGTTGATCCACTGTAACTAAATTAGCATTTTTCTCTGTTTATCTTTTATGTGATCCTCGAGAAGTTAGACATACGTTATTGTTATCTTTCATTTGCATAAATATTATTTTTGTCATATCTATAATCATAAAATCCTCTTTCATCAATGATTCATCATTGTTCTTATATTCTAAGAGAGGAATGTCATTCTGTCATACAAGATTCAGCAAGGCATTTTGGTTGATCCACTTTTAACTAAATCCAGCATTTTTCAGTATCTGTTCAGCAAGGCATTTTGTTGATCCCTGTAACTTTCATTTTTCCTTCTGAGTGGGCTGTGATCCTCGATAGTTAGACAGTAGCTTCACGTTATTGTTATCTTTCCACACATTTGCAAAAATATTATTTTTGTCATATCTATAATCATAAAATCCTCTCTCATGCTTTTCCAATGATTCATCAGTTTGTAGAGGGCATTTATTGGTGCGGTTGTTGCAAACAGTGCCTGAAGCCGAAACATTTTTCTCTGTCAACAACTTCATGAGTTGAAAGCTTGTAAAATAATTATCAAAAAAAAAAAAATGTGGTTACTCGGTGGCGTAACTTTTGAAACTTTGTTCAAAACCACTGAAGCTCCCAGTCTATTTACTTCTGAGTACTGTTTTTGTTTTCCTTCATAAAGGTCAAAGTTGAAACAGTAGCCGGTAGAAGAACAACAAATTGCCCAGTTTTTATAACCAAAGCGAATGGGCTTTCCTCTCATGAATTGTTTCATAAAGTGACGACCATAGTACTGGATCATTTGTTCATCATTACTCAGCCTTTTAGAAAATATTCCAGATTTTGAAAACTTTTCATTTATGAGCTCAATAATAGGAGCAATCTTGAACGATTTTGGGGGTTCGTTACTGTCTAAGGTCGAGTTGTCATTGAAATGAAGGTACCTCTTTATCTCAAGGTATCTATTCTTGCTAAAACATTTTCTAACAAATCTGTCATCTATATCTTCATCTTCACACGAATACAGTTTTTCTTCGGGCAAGCTCCTATAGCCAGTGTAGAATCTAATTTTCTTTTCTTTCTATTTGGAGCATCAGTAGATATTGGTAGAGCTTCCTTGCCTGCTTCATCATTTGCATGACAATGTATTTCTATATGACCCGGTACTTCAGCAACAAATTCTCTTCAATCAAATTATCTTCATCAGTATCTTCTTCATCAGAAATAACATCAACTTTATCTGGAGGTAATGCAACAATATCAATAGGATCATTTTCATCATCTAATTCTTCGTGAAAGCCAGGATCATTCACCAACGATTCAATTTCTTTTTCTTACTCATTTTGGAATGGAAGAAAATAACAAAAAGCACTGCAGACACAACCACCCTTCGTAACTTACTTGGTTGAACTGAAATAAAATATAACCTTGTTAGAACTGAAAGACGTATAACTATCCACTAACAGGGATGCCAGCTATCGGGAGAAATTACAATTCGCCAATTGCTAGTAATTAGCTAATTGGTAGTTCATTTTGATAGTTGACAGCCTTTAGGGATCATGGTAAAACAGCTAATACGACAAAAGCACTAGTGTATATGATGATGTACCCTGTTTATTATGGAAGAAAAACAAATATTCTATAAGACTATATTTGGTTTTTACTGTGAAATATACATGACAGTTCGAAAATATGTATTTGAAATTGGGCGACAGTTCCTCGTCCCAGTAGTCTCCAGTGAAGTAAATAATTCTAACTTTTTACCCTCTTATGATGCAGCTGTATAACTTTTAGTTATATGAGTGAAAATGTCACCGTTTACTTATATATTTCAATAAAATTTGAAACATCAGGACGTGCAGCAATTAGATATTTAGGCAATTTCTTGCTGATCCCCAAATACCTAATGGGTTAAATTCAGGAAAAATGACCAGTCGTAGTTTGATGATACATGTAGAGGAGCCTACCATGACAAACAGACCAAATTCAACACATGTAGATGAAATCGTTCACATGAAAATTTTACCATTTTTGTTGAATCTCGACGTGCTGCGAATAGAATTTATCATATCACTGAGAGAAATTACAATAATTCCTTAAAGAGGAAACTTGAATGAATTGGCATCATCTATCTTTGGGTCAGGCTCATTTTCCATTCCTCCACTACTAACAGATTGGTTACTCACCTTGGAAAAACCTGAACAGCCTCATCTAGCTTTTAAAGCTAAGCAGTCAACTGAGGATGTCCCTCTCCCTAATACTTGTCATCCTGAAGCTATTCTTACAAAATTTGTATTTTGCTCTGGGGATATTAAGAAAATTTTGGTAATCTTGACAGCTGGGGTGGAGAAGATTCTGATGGTTCCTTCCTTTTTTTTTTTTTTTTTAAGTTTCCAGTATGTTATATTTGAAGATTAGTAGATTCTATAGATTTTTATGTTGGCATAGTGCCTTTACAGGTGAGTGTAACCTTAGCAATACATGGCCTGTTCCAAGGAATGGCATCTCTGCAGACTGCAGTAACTACAGACCAATTTCTGTTCTCCTTGTGCTCTCCAAAGTTACAGAATCTTATTTTTAAGCCAGTATATAAGTAAGTGGAATCTATATGATTGTTTGCAGTCAATTTGCATATCTGAAGCAGTTAGGTACCTGCGATGCTCTTTTAGATTTGACAGGCCATTTGCAAGAGAACCTTGAATAGGATTTTGAGTGTTGAGTAATTCAAATAGATTTGAGTGCCACTTTTGATTTAGTAAATCACAAAGTACTTATTTATAAACTTCACAATCTTGGAGCAGGTGGATATGTTTTAGGTTTACTTCAAGATTTCCTTACAGGTATGTAGCAACGAGTTGCTGTTGATGGAATCTTTAGCGATCCAAGACCCATTGTGTCTGGAGTTCTATAGGGCAGTGTTCTTGGCCCACTGTTATTTTTATGTATACAAGTGATATGGTTGTTGACCTGGAAAACAAGATCGTTCAGTATGCCAGTGATGCTACGCATGTGGGTGTTGTAAAGTCTTCACTTATGAGAAATGGAGCTGCCCTCAGTCTTAATCGGGACATGGAGCTGATTACTGAATGGTGTAGTTGGTGGGGTATGAAGCTGAACTCCAGTAAAACGAAAACCTGTTGATCAGCAGATCTCGTACAGACTTTTCACCCCATCCTCCTCTCCAGGTCGATGGACTGCTGAATGAGTTTGAAGCTTTAACTATTCTAGGTGTAACTTTTGACCCACATATTACTTTTGAGAAACATCTAGTGAAAGTGTAAGCAAATGCTGCACAAAAGTTAAGTATTGTACAGAAGGCCTCATGTATTTGTAACAGTGATAAAATGATTGTAACTGGTTTTAGACCGTTTGTGCTTCCATTACTAGAATACTGTTATCCGGTATGGATGTCTCCTTCTGCCAGAGATTTAGCTCTCTTATACAGAGTGGTTCATGGTGGTAGGTTTCTGTTTTCTAATATTAACATTTATGACTTAGACCATTGACGAATGGTCTCTTCTTTGTTACCTAAGTTGTATTTTAACAGATATCTTTCACATTCTCAATTGATCCCTGATCCCCTTTTCCTGCCGAGAGTAATCAGATTTGCTGAACAGCAGCACCAGTATGCTGTACTTGTGCCTCGCTGTAGAACTTCTCAGTTACAGAGGTCCTTTACTCCTCACACCGTTGGACTCTGGAAATCTCCCTGAGGATGTTGTGCAACTGGAACTTCAAAAGTTCAAGCGAAGATGCAATGCATTACTATTCTCCTTGCATTTTAATATTTTTTTTTCTATTTATTAACTTATTTTTTTTTTTTAATAAAAGAGATCTCTTCTTTCTGGATTTCCCCCACCTCATCTTCTTCCTAATGAACATCATATTATTTGGAAGCTTGAATTTCAAGTCAATGCCCCTGTGGGCTTGTTCCATATGAATAGGGTTCTTCTTCTTCTTCTTCTTCTTCTTCTTCTTCTTCTTCTTCTTCTTCTTCTTCTTCTTCTTCTTCTTCTTAATAATAATAATAATAATAATAATAATAATAATAATAATAATAATAATAATAAAAATAATAATAACGCCAGTAAAGGATGAAAACCTTACGACACCTTTAACGCTGCACCGAAGGCAAAATCTAAACCGCAATCAAAAGTCAGTCGAAGAGCAATTAGACAGGTTGGGGAAATGACAATTTAAAGGTTTCGGAAATGCAAAAAATTCAATAAATTTTTCTGTCAAAAATGCAGTCATATATACTTTCTACTAATGAGTTCCTTCAAACTTTTTTCTGTTGATTCAATTATAAGTTTAATAATTCTAAGGTAAGGTATTGAATCTTTTACTTACGTTTTGTTAGTTTTTCAGTTAGGATATAAACTGATTTCAAGAAATTGTGATACATTTTTCTTATGGCTTCATTTCAATGCGTCCTTTGGGCCTGCTTGGATGATGTTATTAGGTGTGTTACATTGTACTCTGTAGTAACGCATATCTCAATATTCAACATTGAGTCATTTCCCCCTAAGGGATAATGTTTGCAGATAACAGCGGCACAGGGGTCGCTGTCACATTTATAACATACACTGCAGAAATACATACAATGTTCAACAACAGGGTATCGAACCCCATATACACCGTGCAATATTTACCTTTGTCTTAATACTCTCTTATACACTTTGGAATGGAACCATTGACTTTTGTGGTTGGTAGTGTGATGAAAAAGACTATACCTACTCAGCCATGAAGAGACAGATACAAGTTGATATAAGTACATTTGCTTTATCATTCCTGCCCCATTTAGGTTCTGTGAATCCTGGTCAGCGTAGGAGGACTTTGAAAGCAAGTTATTTCAAATATAAAGTGAATTCGATAATAATGGAATAGCTGTAGTGGAATTTCCAAAAGTTTGAATGTGTTATGTATCAACAAACTGTCATTCATAGGTTGCCATGCTGCAAACCTAGCACTCATGGTGATTGGCTGTTTTCAGTTCTGAACAGAGAACCTAAATTCGACTGCAACAAGTACAGCAAGTCGAGACGATTTCTGGTCTTGGAAAGAAGACTTATGGATGATTTTTGGCGGGTGTAAGTTGTATTCGATATATAAAGGATAATTTTTGGCGTAATTCATATCTATCTATCTATCTATCTATCTATCTATCTATCTATCTATCTATCTATCTATCTATCTATCTAGTATCTATCTATCTATCTATCTATCTATCTATCTATCTATCTATCTATCTATATATATATATATATATATATATATATATATATATATATATATATATATAAATATATATATATATATATATATATATATATATATATATATATATATATATATATATATATATATATATATATGATTATTATCACTTTTGTACGTGATTCATTTATCGCACATCACCACAGGTGAAAAGTAAGATATTTAACTTGGCAAAAAGTTATTTACATCTTGGTTCCCTGGCCATACACAAATTATGTCGTCAACATACCTAAACC
This sequence comes from Macrobrachium rosenbergii, assembly GCF_040412425.1. Taxonomy (NCBI): domain Eukaryota; kingdom Metazoa; phylum Arthropoda; class Malacostraca; order Decapoda; family Palaemonidae; genus Macrobrachium; species Macrobrachium rosenbergii. The sequence goes on along the minus strand of NC_089742.1, from coordinate 2,766,683 downwards.
ATATTACATTGCGTGGGATTATTTTGTTTAATATTTTCTTTTCAAAAAATTCCATATATCCCCAGCATTAAGTAACTTATATATGGAATTTATTGAAAAGAAAATATTAAACCACATAATCCCACGCAATGTAACGTGGTTTACGTATGTTGACGACATAATTTGTGTATGGCCAGGGAGCCAAGATGTAAATAACTTTTTTGCAAAGTTAAATCAATTAGTACCATCAATGAAATTCACTATGGAAATAGAAAATGATGGGTGCTTTAAATCAATTAGTACCATCAATGAAATTCACTATGGAAATGGAAAATGATGGGTGCTTACCCATTTTGGATGTCCTTATACGAAGAAATAATAGTGGGTTTAAATATAGTGTGTATAGAAAACCCTCTAATATTTCTTCCTATGTGCATTTCTATTCCGGACAAAGCAATAAGGTTAAAAAATCAGTGTTTTCATCTACGTTTTTAAGAGCATTATGGGTACGTAGCCCTGAATATCATCATCATCATCCAGGTGCCATATCCCCAAGGACGTCGGCAATCATGGCTCGCCACTCCTCTCTATTTCTGGCTCTCTGCAGCAACTGAGCTGCAGACATTCTTCCTCCAGTCATTCTCACCAATCCATCCATATATTTTTGTCTAGGTCTTCCTCTTGGCCGACTTCCATTGATTTTACCAGTGAGAGAGAGATGTTCTAGTTCTTGTCTTCTCACTATGTGACCCCACAAACCGCATTTGTCTACCTCTCACTGAAGCCAAAAGTTCTCTCTCAATGCCTACTCTCTCTAATACCTGCTCATTAGTTTTCCTTTCTGTCCATGATATTTTCAGCATCCTTCTCCAAAACCACATTTCTGCAGCCTGTAACCTCTCCTCATCTGCCTTCCTCAAGGTCCAAGTTTCACAGCCATACAACAATACAGACCAAACAAAACATTTCACAAATCTTCTCCTAAGATTCATCGATATTTTTGAGTTGGTGACTAATCTCTTTATCTTACCAAATGCATCTTTTGCCATGGATATTCTCTTCCTGATCTCTTTTTCGCATTTTCCATCACTTGTGACAGTGCATCCTAAATAATTAAAACTATCGGTTTGTTTAACTGTTTCAGCATTAATTCTTATATCTGTTCTTGGGGATTTCATCTTTGGAGATAACCATAACTTCTGTTTTCTTAATATTTATTGACAGACCTCTTTCTCTGCTTGACTCGTGTAAAGTACTGACTAAAGCTTGAAGTTTATCATGAGAGTCTGCAACAAGTGCTGTATCATCAGCATATCTGATATTATTAATATTGACTCCTCCAACCTTAATTCCTTCCATATCTCTGAGATCTCTCATTATCATTTCACTATATAAATTGAAGAGATCAGGTGATAACACACAACCCTGTCTTACACCTCTCTTGATGTGCCGAGTCTCTGATTCGTCATTTTCTACTTTCACTGATGCCTCTTGATTCCAATATAAATTCTTTATCAATCTTAGATCTTTCCCATCGATATTTATCTGTTCCAATATCCTTATAAGGTCTACATGTCTAACCTGATCAAAAGCCTTTTCATAGTCAACAAAACAAATATATAGATCTTTTTCACTTCTATTGCTCTCTCTATCAACATTCTCAAAATAAAAATTGCATTTCTTGTCCCTTTATCTCTCATAAAACCACACTGTTCATTGCCAATCTCTGGGAGTATCTTATTTCTTATTCTATTCAAAACAATCCTTAATATTATTTTTGTGATCTGACTCATGATACTGATAGTCCGGTGTTTATTGCACTCAAGTGTTCCTGGTATTTTTGGCATTGTGATAAATGTTGATTTGTACATCTGTGCTGCAGGCTCTCCATCTTCATATATTCCTTCCACTATTTCCATTAATATATCAATGATGTAATCTCCCAGAGCTACCAACATCTCTGCTGCTATTCCATCATCACCTGTTGCTTTATCGCTTTTCATTTGTTTTAAAGATGCCTCTATCTCTGATCTGATTATACTTGGTCCTTCTCCGTTGTCATTGAAGTCTAGATGTTCTATTCAATCATCATCAAACAATTCTCCAATATATTCCGTCCATCTTTCCAATATTTCTTTTGACTCCATTACTATGGTTCCATCCGCTTTTTGATACCAGTGCTGATACTTCTCTTCTTTTTAAAAGTAATTTCTTTCACCTTATCATACTTTCTCCGTTCATCCCTTTTATCCAAATCTTCTACCTCCTCACAAATCTCATCCATCCATTTCTCCTTTGCCCTTGTGCATTCCCTCTTAATAGTTCTATCCAGAGCTCTATATCTATCTTCATTTTTACCCTTCTGTAGCCTTCTTTCATCCATCATTATCAAGATATCTTCTGTCATCCATTCTCTCCGAGCTCTCCTTTCTGTTGATGGTATTATTTCATTACCTTCTCTTATTGCATTCTTATTGCCCTGAATATATTGGTGAGGAAATTGATAAGATTAGGAATGCAGGCAAGAAATTGAAATATCCTGACAGTGTATTAAGCAGTGCATTTGAAGCGGCAAAAAAGGCTATGTATCAAAACCAAAAAGAACCTTACAACACAAAAAACATTGCTTGTACTACCTTATAATAATAATATGAAAGATATCCCCCATCTTCTTAAGAATTTTGGTGTTAATGTAGCATTTAAGAACAATAAAACAATGAAAAATGTACTTATCAAGAACTCCTCTGACAAGACTAAAGGGTGTGTATATAAAATTCCATGTAAGTCCTGTAACAACTTTTATATTGACCAAACGGGGAAAGCACTGGAAAAAAGAACTGAACAGCATAAGAAATGTGTGGGATATGAACAGGGGAACAGTGGTATTTTTGTACATGTTAGTGAAAACAATCATGCTATCAACTGGTAAGGGGCAAAAAGGATTGTAAATTCTAATAATGCACTGGAAAGGAATATCATTGAATCTAACTTTATAAAAGAAAGTTACACCCATGATATGAATATCAGTCAAGGGATGTATAAACTTGATCCTTTAATATCAAAAGAAATTTGTAAATTGTTTAAATTTTAAGGCAGGCACTAGTGATGTATGAAAATAGGATGATCATATCTGTAAACACAGTACAGGGGCAGTAGTGCTAATGAGTTTCCAAACTACGCCTCCCTGACACCTGTCAGGTATGGATCTGAGGCCGCCTATGGTCGGTATGTTTATCAGTATTGTCCCCTGAGAGTATATTGTGATTTTTAGCCAAATGACTTTTGAAGGCCACTCCTACCTCGACACCAGCCTGCGGTGTGGATATGTAGTCTCTAACGGCTGTGTATGTTTGTCAGTACTGTTCCTGTATTTGTGACTTCTTATACTTTGTATCAGTCCTTCGCTGATGGCTTGGAAGTAAAGTCGAAACCAGTCAGGACCTACACCCCGTCTCCTATTTTTCACCTGTGGTAATGTGTGATAGATATATACATACATACATACATACATACATACATACATACATATATATATATATATATATATATATATATATATATATATATATATATATATATATATATATATATATATATATATATATATATATATATATATTATCACATATATATGACTATTTATCACATCACCGTGATTCATATACAATCAGAAAGCTACAAACGTCCTTTAATATCCACTTCACTCTACCTCGGAAATAATATATTTTCATATATGTTACCGAAGGGGAATTTTTAGTTGATAATAAGTCCACTGTCCCGTGGGTCGAACTGGTTCGACCCCACGGGACGGTGGATTTTATTATCAACTAAAATTCCCTTCGGTAACATATATGAAAATATATTATTTCGAGGTAGAGTGAATTGATATTAAAGGACGTTTGTAGCTTTCTTGATTATATATATATATATATATATATATATATATATATATATATATATATATATATATATATATATATATATATATATATATATATATATATATGTATCATATGTGATTCATATACAATATATAAAGCTACAAACGTCCTTTAATATCCAATTCACTCTACCTCGGAAATAATATATTTTCATATATGTTACCGAAGGGGAATTTTTAGTTGATAATATATCCACTGTCCCGTGTGTGGTCGAACCAGCGTGTGTGTGTGTGTGTGTGTATTGCAACATCTTCCCACCCATCCACTTTTCCAAAGCTTTGATACAGAGTCATTAATAAGAAATACTGTGCTTTGCTTAGTACTGCCTGAAAAGGAAGGGCAAAGAAATATTGGCCCCTCCCAGTATCTGTTTACCTCTCTCTCTTTCTCTCTGTAAACATGTGACTGCTGGAAGTTCCTTTGTTTCAGATCGTGGAGCTGTGAGAAGATTAATCTTGGCCAGAGGTGGATTTGAACCAATGATATGGATTAAGAGAGAAGTGAGTGCCGTGTACAGGCATGCGGTCTTGATTGACCATGCGGTGACCCTAAATCAAAACGATGCGCGCTCGTAGAGGAATGACACTGGCCCCATCTGGACACGATAGCATCCTAATCCCAGAACCAGGGTTTTAAAAGGACTGCCCCTAGGAACGGGAGGCCAAAGATATAGCAAAGACATACCTGGAAACAGTCAAGACACAACCACTCTCCATTGCTTTCCCGCCTCCCTCAGAGTGCTGTGCCCTCTGCAAGCTCCACCTTGCCCAGCCTCAGTCTTGATGCCAGTGAACCCATTAAGTCCTCTTCCAAAGCCATTCTACTCTGAAGCCATCTCTTTTACAAGGTAAAGTGTTGTTTACTAAGTTTCTTTCATTCAGTTGCATAGTTTGAATTCTCTCACTGAACGTCCTACTTTATTTTCAAGTGCTATTGTTTAATATCAGTCTTACTGTTGTCAGTACAGTCCTACATAAATTCCAGTGTGCGAGTGATTACATAATATCGTGTGTTCAAGGCATCTTTGACATCCTCCATGCCTTGTCCTTTGCTTATTTTCACTGTGCCCCTACTGGCCTTTAATTAGTAAATCTCTCCATTACAGAGGGAACGTTATCAGTGGAATCCTTCCTTGGTTTTACTTAATTCCCAGGCCTTACATACCTGCCTAAATGTCATCTCATCATCTGATTGTTTTGCTAATGTAAATATAGGTAATTTTAAAACTTACCCTAATTTGTTTACTTATAAAAATGATTCGTGAGTAGAGCCCTGAGCTCAGTAAAACCACCTTTTTTCTTTGTACACTAGGATTACCTGAATCAACTGCTTTCAGAACTAAGGAATTTTCATGTGGTAAGTGAAGTAAACAAATTCTGAGGCTATAGCCGGCTCATGGTAAGCATTTCCCAGGTTAAAATCATAATATTGGCCACCTGTTGCCCAGATCCTTGTAGCCTGCAATTGCAAGGATGATCCTTTTTAAAACTCCCTTTTTTTCTTTGTACACTAGGATTACCTGAATCAACTGCTTTCAGAACTAAGGAATTTTCATGTGGTAAGTGAAGTAAACAAATTCTGAGGCTATAGCCGGCTCATGGTAAGCATTACCCAGGTTAAAATCATAATATTGGCCACCTGTTGCCCAGATCCTTGTAGCCTGCAATTGCAAGCATGATCCTTTTCCCTCTTGCAATATTGCAGCTATCAGCCATTACCCACACTAAGGCTGGATGCAAGAAAAGAAACGAACCTTAGTGTAAAAATCTGCAAGCGCAAAGTCAATGAGTTTGACACACTAAGTACAGTGATATATTTTAATGGATGTTAGGATATGAAGTAAAACTATGACTGACAATGTCATTAGGGAAACGACAGGCCACGTGTATGCAACTAGTTATAGAGAAGAGGGAGTTATTAACTTTTACACAAGCTTTCGATAGCTACTGGATGATGGATTGCATGACTTTCACATAGGCAAGCTAGGAAAGTGGAAAGTGAATTACGAAGTGTTGTAAAAAGGAAATAGTGCATGTATTTCTTCCCTGTGTTATCCAGACAATTTAGCTAGGTACATGTTAGGACCCAAGTAGGTTACCCAGCAATTTTCGTGTCGCTGGAGTTTAGATTTTACTCTCTCTCTCTCTCTCTCTCTCTCTCTCTCTCTCTCTCTCTCTCTCTCTCTCTCTCTTCTCTCTCTCTTGTAGAGGTTAGAAATTCGTTAAGCAAATATATAATTCTCCCTCACTAAGTAAATCTCACAAAAGGCGTAAACTTTGTTCAGGCCATGCAAGCCAGTAATCTTGCTTAGTCTTTGCATTTGTTTAAATTCCTCTATAAAGCAACACACATAGAAAGTTCTATTTCATTCAAGTCAATTTCCAGTCAGTAAAACGAACACTTTTTCATTCATAAACGCAAGGAACCTCCCAGGCATAGCCCAGAAAATTTCACTCACTGGCCTCCCCTCTCTCTTTGAAGAAGGTTTTCTTTTATTTACCCTTTTGGTGTTAATCTTTTGTTTTGCTTAAAGTTTGCTGTGACCACGTAGCCCCCTCACGTCGTTCCCAGCCTAATTTTCGTAAAGCCTAAGGGAAAACTGTTAGTTGGACTCCTCTATAAAATAAGCCTTAAGCAATTCCCCCAACCACCATCTTCTTTCTTGAGCTAGGTGTGCATACCAGATGACCTTGAGCTGTGAACTACTGAGTCAGACGCAACAAACCCTTTTGTTTATTGAGCAGAGTAAACACCCTTTTCTGGCCATGTGTGAAATAGGCTGAGTAGGGTGAAGAAATTAAGTATGCATGTGAAATTAGGTGAATGATGCTCATGCAGGGTAGAATTAGGTTTTGTGCTTATATCAGGTTGGAGAAAAGGGCTCCTATTATTGTGGGCAAAATATACACATTTTTCAGCTTAAACTTTGTAATTTATCCATCACTCAATGACAAACCTGCCTAATCACTCTTATGAGCACATGTAAAAGTGTACTTCTAAAATGGCTGTAATCCAGACTATCAATTTGTACCTGTATGTAAACCTTACCTCCTCTGCACCCGTATCCCTATGTCTCTCACCATATATTTTTTTTTAATCTAAGGTTTATGCTATGTCTTTTTTTTTCTTTTTGTTTTGAAGTTTTATGACACTCCCTGAGTTCCCAAACCTAACCGTATCAGAACTCCCCCTGAAAATTCCTTATCATAAGGATACCAAAACCAAAAAATCAGTTCCCTGTGAACAAACTGTGCTCTAGGAGGTGAACCAAAATTTTTGGGAACAGGCAGATGCTCCTGGAACCAAGCCTTAAGTTTCACGCTATAGCCAGCCAATCCATGCGTGAATTCGAAACCAAGTCCTACAAGAAAAAAAAAATCAGTTTCCAGCAAACAAACCACACCCTATGAGGTGAACCAACAACTCCACATTTTCGGGAACAGGCAGATGCTCCCCGAACCCAGATTAGCACTATAGCCGGCCAAGTCCTTGCACAAATCTAAAAAGTCCTACTAGACAAACCCACTCTGTTCCTCGTGAACAAATTTCCTTACATCGTACAGGACAAACCCCAAACTTTTGGGAACCAGCAAAAGCTCCCCGAACCAAACCCTGAACTACATACTATAACTGGCCACGACTGTGCATGAAATAAACTCAAAATTCCGTTTTTCAAGACTTCCTAAAATCGTTCATCAAGAGCAAATTACGTCTTATGAGACACTGAACCATTCAACACAAACAAATTGTCTTTCTAGACATCCTAAAATCGTTCAAGAACAAATTACGTCTTTCGAGACATTCTGAAATGTTCAGCAAGAACAAATTAAATCTTTCAAGACATCCTAGAGTCATTAGAACAACCTTGAGTCTTTTTAGACATATTAAAACCCATTCATCACGGACAAATGAGTCCTTTGAGACACCCTGAACATTGAGTGCTCTGCAAACAAACCTGAGTTCTCCTGACCACCCCACCTCTTTTATTCCACACTTTGTCCAGTACAGCCTCAAGTACCGGCACCATGCAATGCGAGGACTATAAAGCATTCACTGGGCTGGGGATAGGGCTGGGATTGATGGGGTAACTCTTAATGGACTAGTTCCATGAAAAGGTAGATGATGCCAGGAAGGAGAGAGATGAAAGAGAAGAAGAAGAAAGAAAGGAAAAAAAGGAAGATTAGGATAGACAGGATAAACTTGCAAAGGAAGAACAAAATAGAAAGGATACACTTGCAAGGGAAGAACAAGATAGAAAGGATTAGAGGGAAGAACAAGAAAGAAGGGATGGGGTCGAAAGAAAAGATAAGCAGCAGGCATGGGAGCTCCAGATGGCCGAAGCTGGCACTACCAGCTCCTTCTCATGCCCCTGGCTTGTCCGCACTTAACCAAGCTCACACCTTCATGCCCAAATGTTCCAAGGCTGAGCCGAAGGTGTGGCTTGATCAGGTGGAATGGATCCTTGGCACGTATCCACTTGGCCCCGCCAAAGTATCACTTCTCATAGGAAAATTCCTTGGAGGAAAGGGTCTAATTGCCTTTAACGCACTCCCCGAGGAGGATCAAGGAAAACTGCTGGAAGTGTGAAGGGCGATTGACAAGGCATATGAAATCACCTCTGAACGTTGGAGACAATGCTGGAGAGGCCAGATAAAGGAAGCAGGTCAGACCTGATCTGACTGGGTGTACCAGTCAGAGAGGACCCTCAATAAATGGTTAGAGTCCCTGGGCATCTCCTCCACAGAGGACATCCTCAAGCGGTTTAAAATAGAGAATTTCTTGTACTGCGCCCCTCCTGTACTCATCACCCAAATCTGCGAGAAGGCTCCCACAACCCTAGTGGAGTGTTGTCGCCTCGCGGGCATGTGGAACACACACCATGTACATGCAAGATCCTTGGGACAGAAGATTTGCTCCCTTTCTTTAACCTCCGGCATCCCTCCGTCCAAGAAAGGGCATTCACAGAAACCCATTAAATGTGGGTTCTTCAGGAAAGCCAGACATCCCACGGAACAGTGCCATTTGAAGGCTGGGAATCAGCCAGAAAATCCTGCAAAGTTCCCTAATGGGCTCTGGGATGAACAACAAAGGGCCTGCTCCATCCAATGGGACATGCCAAGCAAAGGTTACAGCAGAAATTATTGCACCGCTTGTAGTAAAAAAAAACCACCCGCCATTGCTTTGGCAGTTACAAATCCTGAAACCTTAGGCCCTCCAGCCGGAGGTCTTATACCTGTGGCACCTCCATGAGGTAGCTACCCTGCCTGTCAGGTCACAGCATTCATTGATACTGGAATGCAAATCTCCCTCATAAGGGAAGATAAGGTCCCCTATGGGGCCACTATTGAAAGATGTAACTTTATCACAATGGAGGGTATTAATTGAATGAAGATGATTCTCCCACAGTCAAGCTAAGGGTCAAAAGACCTCAGAGATAAAAAATCTGCACTCTTGCAGTAGCTCACTACCTTCCTGGAGGCTATGACTCCTGGGACAGGACTTCTGGACCCCTCCTACTTTATAAAATCCAGGGGTCCTAACCCCTCCACAGCTAAACCAAAAACCAAGAATTCTCAAGAACCTACCTTAAACCCGCTGCCAGTGCCACTTGACTGCCATGAGCAGTGCCAGGCTCCAACCATCTCGACCATCGAGCCCCTGCCAAATCAAATTCCAGTACTGGGCCCTGCACCAGTGTCAGTGCCAAGGTGCACCCTAAATCTCCCTTCCAGAGATACCAGACTTGACACAAAACTTCTGCCAGTGCCACCTGAGTGCCCTGGATAGTGCAACATTCCGCCAATCACGGACATCGAAGAAATTCACGATTTAGTTCCTGTGCCTGGGCCTGCCTCAGTGCCAGTCCTTGAGCACGCCATAGATCTTTCTCTGAGGGATCCCAGTCTGGGTCGCCTCTTACCCTCTGGCTTGGCACTGCTACCAGTGCCGGTGCAAGAGCCAATCTACAGTTTACTTGGGTCCCCTCCAGACTTCTCTAACCAAAGCGGAAGTTCACCCAAAGGTGCGGCCTCACAACTCATGCCTGAGCTGGCATGGTGACCTGCGAGCCTATAACACCAACCACGACCTTTTCCTCTCTTTCCCAGTCTCAGCAGACACGACCATGATTAAAGATTCTGCCATGTCTCAAGTGGCTGATGAACCCAAGGAACTACAACAAATGGTAATTTTGCTTCGGCTGTCAAAGAAGCTGGAACAGGTGCCAATTCAGCATCTTCCTTGGACTTGATTCTACCAACTCCCCTACCAAGGAGGTCTGCAGAAGGAAGGTCACAGGCACAGATAACTCCAGGTAGGCCAATGAGAGCCTTTTAGCTCTCCTCACACTAGTGTCCTTTGGCACAGTGCCACACCTTTATCTTACAAAGAACTTTGTTACCTCTATCCAGAGGAGGATGCCAGGTTCCTTCCTCTGCTTATTTCTTATAACATTGTGATTTAACTTCTTCTTGTAATATTTCCTTTTACCACTTTGATAATTTTATTTCTTTTCAATCTCTTAATTTAATATTTAATCTTGTCCATTCATGAATCCTTTTGTCAAAAGCCTTATAAATGGATCCTCATTTTAATTTGTTTCCCACTCTGCCAATGCAGAGTGCAATTGGCAGGTTCTTTAAATATCGTAAGTCCTTTGACTTCCTTTTCATGCCTACAAAGGCATGGTACATTTTAAACTGAATATAACAGAGCCATCAGGCCTAGACTGCGTGAGTGCCACCCCTGGCACAGTGCCATTACAATCGCCATTGGCAGATGCTCCTGCCAGAGGGGTCGCAACCTCTGACTGCCTTTTAATGCTCTTTGGGGCTATAGGTTGAGAAATATAATTCCGGTATATTAATCATAACTTTTTCTTACTCTTGTATCTGTCATTTATTCTCCTCATACTTTACATACTTGTCTGTCCTTCACTGTGATTAGCTTCGTGCCCTTGGGCACCCTTTACCTCAGTGCCACGTCTGGCACTGTGCCGTTGCCTCAAGTAACATGGCAACACCTAACTTAAGAATATGTATACTTCACTGTAATGCCTCATTAAGGCAAACTAACTGCACGTCCGTGACTGTGGAATAAGTGCTACTAAAAGGTAAGTGCATGATTATTTTAAGATTTAACTTAAGGAAATCACTTAAAATATCTTGTATTTTAATAATTACGATACCTTCCTCATATTTGTAACAGTTCCTGTTCTTAAATAACAGTAGCTTATGATTCATTGTATTTTGATAGTTATGACAATTCACTCATATTTCTTAAAAAAAAAAGTCCTGTTTAAAGTAACAGTAATTTAACATCAAAACCATTTCTTTTACTCTACCATTAAGGTAAAACATTGAATTCATTGTCAAATAAATTTTGTAAACATCTCCTATAAAGCAGAGAAACTTGGTTTAATAAAAACACATGAGTGCCATGAAAGCGAAAAGTAGAGTAACATAAAGCATTGTCAGCCGAATTACTTGGACTGGTAGACATCCACACCCGAATGAAGGTGCGAGGTGTCAACTTAGGCTACATCTTGCTAAGCATCCAATCTTCCAAAGCTTTAATATAGATTCATTAATAAGAAACACTGTGCTTTGCTTAGCACGCCTGACAAGGAAGGGCAAAGAAATATTGGCCCCCCCAAAAATTCCTTTAATTACACTCTGTTTACCTTCCTCCCTTTCTCTCTGTAAACATGTGACTGCCGGAAGTTTCATTGTTTCGAAATGTGGAGCTATGAGAAGATTAATCTTGTCTAGAGGCGAAATAGAATCAGCAATACGGATTAAGAGAGAGTTACAGGCCCCGTAGAAGCATGCGGTCTTGACTGACCACGTGGTGGCCTTGAATCAAAATGATGCGCACTCATAGAGGAATGACACTAGCCCCATCTGGACAGGAAAGCATCCTAATCCCAGAACCGAGGTTTTAAAAGGACCGACCCAAGGAACGGGAGGTCAGAGACATAGCAGAAGCACACCTGGAAACAGCCGAGACACAACCACTCTCCCTTGCTTTCCCGCCTCCCTCAGAGTTCCGTGCCCTCTATGAGGTCCACCTTGCCGGGTCTCAGTCTTATTACCAGTCATCCTCTAAAGTCCTCCTCCAAAGCCACCTCTTCTACAAGGAAAAGTGCTTTGTTTACAAAGGTTCTTTCATTCAGTCACACAGTTTGAATTCTCTCACTGAACGTCGTACTTTATTTTCAAGTGCCAGTGTTTCATATTAGCCTTTCCTTTGTCAGTGCATTGTTACGTAAATTCCATTGTGCGAGTGATTACATAAATTCGAGCATACAAGGCATCTTTGGCACCCTCCGTGCGCTGTCTTGTCCTATGCTTATTTTTGCTGTGCCCATGATGGCCTTTAATTCGTAAATCTCTCCGTTACAGAGGGAACATTAGCAGTGGAATCCTTTCTTGATTGTGCCTTGTGCGCCGTGAACCCCACGACGCCCGTATCAGCAGCGTCACAGAGAAGGATATACCTTAGAAGCATTCATTTATACATAACCTTGTATTTTATGATATTGAGCCAACAGTACTGATAGGATTGTGTTCTTTGTGTGTTTTTACTAATCCGTACAAGTAAGGTAATAAGTCAGTCGTCGGTAAAATTTCCCTCGTTACCTTACTTGTATGGACTAGTAAAAACACACAAAGAAAACAATCCTATGCGGCCTATTATCAGTATTGTTGGCTCAATATCATATAAACTTTCGAAATATATTACCAAGCTATTGTCTCCATTACTTGGAACTATCTCAGATTCTCACGTATATAATTAAACAAAATCACTTTTTGCCCCACTGATAGATTCTTTTGTTTTGATGTTTGTTCTCTTTTTACTAAAGTCCCTATAGAGTCTATTTTAGAGTATCTTAGTAATGAATTAATCCATCACGAATTACCTCTACCTGTAAGTCATATAATTTCTCTCACTGGGTTGTGCATTTGTGATTGTAAGTTTATATTCAACGGTGCATTTTACCAACAAATATTTGGTATGGCAATGGGCAACCCTTTATCCCTACTCCTCTCAAACTTGTACATGGAATTCTTTGAAAAACGATATATACTTCATGTCATTTATATTCCTTTAAAGTGGTATAGGTATGTTGACGATATTTTAGCTGTTTTGCCTGCTGGTATTGATATAAATTTGAATAACCAGGTACCATTCATTAAGTTTACGTTAGAATTAGAAAAAGACAATTGCCTCGCTTTCTTAGATTTTTTAATACATAGAGAACCATTTCAATGTAAATTCAGTATTTATAGGAAACCAACCAACAACTTAACTTATGTCCATTTTTATTCAGGCCATCACCTTAACATAAAAATATGAAATTTTTTCCTCTATGTTTTTACGAGCCTTGTGCATTGTCAATCCCCAGTATTTGGATCAAGAAATTGAATACATAAGAAAAATGGGGACAGATTTATGTTATCCTTCACTTATACTAGATATTTGTTATAACAAAGCCCACAAAAATTTTTTATAGTGAAAGTAACATGAAGAAAGAAACCCCTAAGAACATTCTTAGCTTGCCTTATTTTAGTGGTTTTAAAAACATAAAATCATTGTTAAAACCTTTTAATGTAAACCTTGTTTTTTCTTATAATAACACACGCAAAAGAATGTTAGTAAAAATTAGCCCTAAAGGAAACAGCAACATAATGTATAAAATTCCATGTTTGGACTGCCCCTCTTTTGATATTGGCCAATCTAACAAAGATTTAGATGTACTTATTAAGCAACAGAAGTATTCAGTCAAAACTGGACAAGCATCCAGTACTATATTCATTCATTTAAGTGAGAACTCTCACAGGATAAATTGGACTGAAAGTTCAGTGATTGCCAGATCGAAAGATTTCTCTTCAACAAATCTATTGTAGTCCGCTATTATCCAGCTTACTTCCAGTTGTAATTTAATCTTAGCCCTGGCATGTATTATTTGGACGCCTGTATTACAAAAATGTTCAAGAACGACCTAAAAGATAAAATCACTGACTTAATTACAAGCTAGTTACTTGATATACATTTTCTATGTATCCGTATGTTTAATACAATTTTTTATTTGTAAAAATGTTCATCTTGCAAAAAGTTATTATTGTTTACAAAAAAGAGAATTATTTTGTTGCATTAAAAAATTTTTAGGTGGTCAGTCACGACCCTGTATAATCTTTTAATTGTAAAGTCCCTGCTTCTGAATAGTTGATCCTAATTCTTTGTAAAACCTCTTAAATATTTAACCCTGTTTTGGCAGTTCTATTAATTCTTCAATTGTGTTGGATTCCAGGTACACATGTTTCCTTTATGATCCCCATCTGTCATTTATATGAGCTTTCTTTGTAAACTTACTTTTAAATTTCTTCAGTCTGCTATGTAAAGGACGTAGTGTCGAAAGGCCTTGCAGCACTCCAGTGTTTCTGTTTTCCTTCTGTGGATTTTATCTTTATATATATATATATATATATATATATATATATATATATATATATATATATATATATATATATATATATATATATATATATATATATATATATATATATATAATTATTATAATTATTACTTTGTTTC
>NC_089742.1:2732167-2747167 GCF_040412425.1 Macrobrachium rosenbergii | reverse complement strand
GGGGAGGGAAGGGAAAAGGATGCAAGAGGGAAGGGGAGGGGTGGGGATGTAAGAGGGGTGGGGAGGGGAGGACACAGCTAAATTAACACCTGATCGTGTGCTTTAGAAGGGGGAGGGGAGGGAGAAGGGGGATGGGGAGTGGTAGGGGAGAGTGAAAGGAAGGGGATTGAAGAGGGAGGGGTTATACAGAAGATAGATTCTACTGAGTCAAAGAAGTTGTGAAAAATCCAGAGTTTTATACAAATCCTGAGATACTGGGAGAGGGTGCTGTAGGGTCACTAGAGGTCACTGCTGACCTACTGATCATGTAAAGCTGTATTGTCACCAGGATTGAATGACCACGCAAAATTTCAAGTCCATCGGACGAAGGGAACAGGTCGAAAATTGAGTTACAAGATTTTACCCAAACAGACAGACAGACAGATGCAGAAGCAAGTTAAATAAAATTATGTAAAAAGATTTAAAACGCTTACATGTAGTATTTTCATCACGAAACATTCAGAGACATTTCCGAAAGATGCCAAAATTTTGAGAAGCAAGGGAAGGATTTTTTTGTATATACCTCTTAAAAAGTAATTTTTTTATTAAAAGATAAACCTAAAATGTTAAAAAAGTCAGTGATGTTTAAAAATTTAAATCTGGATGCAAAAAAGCAAAAATGTTCTGGATCCTAGCTATCAGAGTTTGAGTTTTAAAAAGGTTAGGCTTCCTGCCCAAAAGCGTATTCCATTCATGAATACAGAGAAGGGCCAACACAGAGTAGATTAGCAACATCTGTGTATGCAATTCCTTGTTCTCCAATCTTTGCCACATGTCTCTAGATAAAAACTTACAAAGGACCAAGAATACTACCTTAACGAACACCTAAAATGACATTACTAACACTACTATTTAGGCCATCAACACAGACCATTGGGTTCGGCCAATCAAAAATTCATTTAGAATAATATGAAAAGGTTTGGACTTCTTTAGATCTGGAGGACACCATACGCAAGTTAAACACTAGAAAGCATGCCTAAGGAAACACCAAGAACTCACTACACTGTTTGCTCACAAAAAACTAACCAAATGCTTAGGGCAATACACAGCAGTTTCATCAGCTCCCACGTGATCTCCAAAGAGTGATGACTGAGTGCAGACCACCATTTATGGTCATCATCACTGGAGAGCAATACCTCCCCCTCATCCACATTTTCAGCTCTCTCAGCTTTCTCATAGACGACCCGAGCTTAACTTCTAAGCTATTTGAAATTACCCCACAAAACGTCCAATCAACTGTTCCTCCATAAATGATAAGGTTGTTTTTCATGGTAATCAGGCTAACTTGTAGCATTAAACAATGATCTATCTTTATGAGAAAACTTGAGGATTTTAGAAGGTATTCATCTCTCAATAATAGTGCTAAGATGATAATTCAACCACTCAGTAACATCCGGACCTCTATAAATATCACTCAACCTGAGATCAATAAGATCAAAATAAATATACTCATTCAAACAAATGGGAGGGAAATCAGCTTTTGGAGGTGGTGGTGGAATTCTCTCTCTCTCTTTAGACGCATATATTCTGTAAAACAGGACAAAAAACGCTCCTGACATATATATACTATTTGGACTTAGATTTAAATTACACTTTTTTAAAAAGTTGGCATTAGGAACAACCTAGTCCATCACCACTTTAACCTTAACCTAACTATGATCAGATGATCCCACAAGTGAAGGTTCTCCATCTACGACCCCTGTAACCTCTGGGAACACAAGGACTGTTGCCAGATTGGTGTGTTAGTTCATTTATTAACTGCTCACAACCAGAAACTTGGGAAAATCTAGAACAGCAATACCAAGATTGTCTGTGGTAGTAAATGAGCTCAGCTATTCAGTGTGGTGTGAGTGTTGCAACTACCAACGGATATGAAACAATCCATAAAAAAGAGAAACAGAAAAAGTATATATTTTTATATGTTTCCTGGTGCAGGTGGTTTTATGACTCACATTTATTACTTTACTCGAAAATGGCCTTTCAAGATACCCAGGACATATAAAACAAAAAAAAAAAAGAAGTACACATGAGCGGAGGGCTCCTTCTCAAGGGGAAGTGCGTGAAACACGTGGATATAAAAATAGTTATATTTTATAGCACACAAGATCAAAGGGAAAATTAACTGAAAACATGGTAAATTACTGCCGCAGAAGTCCTCCCGAGGGGGGGGGGGGAGCTTGGGAATGCCAGGAACACGGACCATGGATAATTCTGCTACAGGGATCTTTCTGAAACGATATTAGGACCCACGTTACACATCTAATGCTGGAATTTGGGGAATGAATTACTCGGGGGTGCACTGAAGGCACCAAGGACTCACCGAGGCGTTACTTGTGACTCAGAGGAAAGAAGCTGCGAACACGTGGGCCGGGCCTGAACCAAGAAACATCAGGGAATACAAAGTTATAGGCCCAGAAGTTAATAAATGCAAAAGGGGCGAAGTAACGTGACTAGCAACTCGTTTTGGGTACTTTACTACATTTGTAGGGGCGTAAGGCTGACGACGTCTTCTGCCAGGGACCACGTGTGGGAGCGTCGACAAAGGGCCTCCCTCTCCAAGGTATTGCTTCAAGTCGTAGATTGGTGCAGAAGAGGGTGCCCGTGGGATGAGGATTTTAGAAGGTATTCATCTCTCAATAATAGTGCTAAGATGATAATTCAACCACTCAGTAACATCCGGACCTCTATAAATATCACTCCACCTGAGATCAATAAGATCAAAATAAATATACTCATTCAAACAAATGGGAGGGAAATCAGCTTTGCGGAGGTGGTGGTGGAATTCTCTCTCTCTCTCTTTAGACGCCATATTCATAGCAAACAGGACAAAAAACGCTCCTGACATATATATACTATTTGGACTTAGATTTAAATTATACTTTTTTTAAAAAGTTGGCATTAGGAACAACCTAGTCCATCACCACTTTAACCTTAACCTAACTATGATCAGATGATCCCACAAGTGAAGGTTCTCCATCTATGACCCTGTAACCTCTGGAACACAAGGACTGTTGCAGGGATTTGGTGTGTTAGTTCATTTATTAACTGCTCACAACCAGAAACTTGGGAAAATCTAGAACAGCAATACCAAGATTGTCTGTGGTAGTAAATGAGCTCAGCTATTCAGTGTGGTGAGTGTTGCAACTACCAACGGATATGAAACAATCCATAAAAAAAGAGAAACAGAAAAAAGTATATATATTTTTATATGTTTCCTGGTGCAGGTGGTTTTTATGACTCCACATTTATTACTTTACTCGAAAATGGCCTTCCAAGATACCCAGGACATATAAAACACAAAAAAAAAAAAGAAGTACACATGAGCGGAGGGCTCCTTCTCAAGGGGAAGTGCGTGAAACACGTGGATATAAAAATAGTTATATTTTATAGCACACAAGATCAAAGGAAAATTAACTGAAAACATGGTAAATTACTGCCGTAGAAGTCCTCCCGTGGGGGGAGCTTGGGAATGCCAGGAACACGGACCATGGATAATTCTGCTACAGGGGATCTTTCTGAAACGATATTTGGACCCCGTTACACATCTAATGCTGGAATTTGGGAATGAATTACTCTGGGGTGCACTGAAGGCACCAAGGACTCACCGAGGCGTTACTTGTGACTCAGAGGAAAGAAGCTGTGAACACGTGGGCCGGGCCTGAACCAAGAAACATCAGGAATACAAAGTTATAGGCCCAGAGATTAATAAATGCAAAGGGGCGAAGTAACGTGACTAGCAACTCGTTTTGGGTACATTACCACATTTGTAGGGGCGTAAGGATGACGACGTCTTCTGCCGAGGGACCACGTGTGGGAGCGTGGACAAAGGCCTCCCTCTCCAAGGTATTTCTTCAAGTCGTAGATTGGGGTGGAAGAGGGTGCCCGTGGGATGATGAAAAGGCCGCTGTTGAATGTCAGCTCGTGTTTGAAGACTTGCAATCCCCACTTGCAGTCTTCTAAGGCCACGTGGATGGGGCACGGGGCAAAGGGCGGCAAGACTGTCCACGTGGCGGCGAGGCTGAACGGAGGGGGGGCAAGACCTGAGACTGACTTCTCCGCTTAAACTAGTGACCAGTGTGAGAGAACTGTCCTCGCCCTGACCTTTTATTGCTTCTGGACAGGGGTGGGGGCGATGTCCTGACCCAGGGCTCGCTGCTATCTCAAAGAAAATGATTTTTTCCTGTACCAAAGAAAACGGTGCAAAGCCAGATTACTTGTCCCCCCAACGATTATATCTCTGAGCCCTTATACCCCGGACTTTCACTGGTTCAAACTAAAAGCCAATCCAACCAAAAGCAGAGGAAGGCAGAAAGAGCTTTTCATAGCTTATTTTGGTTTAACTCTTTTACAATATATATATATATATATATATATATATATATATACATATATATATATATAGCATATATATATATATATATATATATATATATATATATATATATAAAGTCAATCTTTAAAGACTATATATATATATATATATATATGTAAAGTATAGACAAAGTATATGTCTCTTTAGATTATACGTAAATGTCTCTTTATTTAAAGACAATGTCTGTAAAGATTATTGTAGCATCAGCAAAAAGTCCATGGGATACCAGTTGGAATTCCGAGACTGCTCTGGTTTCTTTGAAAGTCCATTAGCGTACATCCAAAAACCCTTGGGAATTAGTTGGTTTCATAAAACATAGATAGGTAGACAGGATAAACTTATAAAAATTCCCACAGCTTAGGCTGTGGGGTTGGAAAGTCTTGCTATCGAGTGGATATAGCAAAAAAGCCGTAAGATAAAGCAGAAGGAATCAGTTTTACTACTTTTTCCTCTGTGAAAAAAAGTTAACATATTTTTTTTCAACAACAAGCACCTGTAAGGAAATCTATGAAACTTTTTCTTCCTAAACTTTAACGCCATTTTCTTTTTGTACCAACAATGTTCAACCATTTCTTTTAACTTTCTCGTGAAAGAAGGATGTATATTATATCAATTCAGTGACTTAAAAATAAAGAAAACCATTCCCTCTAACTATTATGAAACTCTTCTCGTCTTTGCGTCATTATTTTAGGGGATGAAGAATGTACGGATCTGTGTAAAAGAATTAGTTTTGGCTTACATTGATTTAAAACAATTAATATTTAGGTTGGAATGAATTTTAAGCGATTTAAAAGAATCGTACATACATAAAAATTACATAAAAAAGGACGGTTCCTAATAAAATCAATATTCAAAAGCAACGTTCCTCACTTCTAATGATGAGATAGTCACCAAAATCGATGAAAAAATAATTTGAACACTGGAAAAGCTATAGAACGGTCTAGAGCTCAAATGTGAATATCAAACCAATTATAGGTAAACAAAAAACGACTACGGCTATAAGAGGGTAATTAGGAGCAATTCACCTTACTGGCTGCGTTAATTACCCTCCCCATTATCAGTATTTTGTAAAAAACGTTAATGACTTCAAAGTTTCTTAAGGATAATAAAAACCGTAATAAATAAGAAAGTCTCTTATTTAGAGCATGGAAATATATATTGGTAAATTGTAAGCACTGTTCAACGGTAGAAAAATGAAATACAGAAATGATAAAGGGGAAAATGCATAAATTTTTTAAGACACTTCTCAGTTAACCATTCATTGCTCTCAGCTTCTATGGTTATAAATCTCCTTTATCTTACTGCATGAGTCACAAGAAAATATGCACTCCGAACATATCTATATATATATATATATTATATATATATATTATAAATATATATATATATATATATATATATATATATATATTTTTCATGAAGATATATTATTTATATATAATTATATCTGTATATATATATATAAACTTTGAAGGAGACTCGAAACAAATTTTGCTATTCGCCCTTTCTGCATTATTTCTTAAGAATATCATTTAACAAAAGTACAGGAAGGCATCTCTGTCAAAGCTAAAAGAATGTGGGCAAGGGATTGGTAGGCTTGTGCGTTTGGTAAAAAAATAAAGTCTTTAGTAGGGAACAGGTTAGCACTAGAGTCCTCAACCAACAGGGAGGGTTTTCACCAAATAACCTCTAGTGAAGGTGGTCTTAAGCTTCCTTTTTCCCTGTTCTACTCATTCGGCGATGTCTCTGTCAATTTTTCAGACTGCCGGAGGCTATGGACGAGTGTCGGACAAACTGCCAGCTCTGCCCTGCCCTGACCTGATTTACGCCGGCAGAGAGAGACTGACTTTCAGACTAAGAGCATGCGTTGTGCTCAGGCTAACTTTGTGCTTTGTTCTCCTCCTGTCTTTGTTTTACTAGTGAATCAACAATACACGTGCTTGTTTTCAAGAATCCCGATCATCCATTGCATTGCGCAAGCAGCCCATGTAAATGGTAAGTCTGAAATTGACAAGTATTTGCTGATTGCTAGTAACTCTTCCTCTCTACTTAATTTTTCCATTGTTTCCCCTTCTGCCACCATTTAAGAGAACTTGGTATAACCTTATTTCTTTTATGAAGCCTAGTTTATGAATAATGAGCATTGCATAGTGAAATTGCATAAGCTATTCCCATGAAGTAAGTAGGAATTAGGGAAAGTCAAGTGTAAGTAAAAATTCAGGCAAGCCCTTGGATCCTGACAGCACCATTGTTTGGAAGAGAAATAGCCTTTACCAATGATTAAACTTCGTACGGTATCCGCTATTGTAGAACCTTGTTGAGTTATAACTTTTACTTGAAGCAGGGAAAATTGACTGTGTCCTACGTTGACTAATGGTTCATATAATTTCTTTTGATATCACAGCACATTCTTTCTTTGTTGGGACTAGGTGGGAAATAAAGGGGTTTGATGTTATTCCTTTGTTACAGAAATAATCCAATTATTAATACATAGTTGCGACTGGTGACTTCATCTAATTAAGTAATTGTCTGTCTTTTGAGGGTAACTTTTCGCTTCATTATCCAAAGCCCACACGGAACACTGACATACCTCGCCCAGATGCTCTAGTTAATTTACAGAGAAAAGAATCCGGAATCAAATTAATTTCAAATCAATTGCAGAGAAAAGTCTTATCATATTTAATTTCATACTAATTCTTCCAAACAAGGAGACAGGACAAGTTATGATAGCAGTAAGGATACTAATTTTACAAAGAAACTAGTGTAGGTAGGGAAGTATGCATTGAGAGCAGCTAATTTATAATTTACAATTTACACAGTCTTAAAGAAAAACTGCCGAATTCGGATGCGCATAGCCATATATTTCCCAAGGTTGTTGGCCGAGTTATTGAGTCATGTTTAAAATTTTGCTATTTTCCTCGGCAAAGGATTAATGCATGATATTGATTTTTGAATGAGTTAAGTATTGCACAACAAAGAACGGTGAAAGTGTGCCTAATGTTTCTCTTGTAGGTAGGGACGACAAAATTCGCGAAGTCCGTTGATTTTTAGAAAAAGCAATAACCGCGTTCGTCACTCTGAAGAGGTCCATGCCAGCTGTAACCCATTTTCTTTCCTTTTCATGTGCGTGAACTATATCAAAATTCCATGTCACTAATATAGCAAGCGAACGGCAACAGTTAATTTCATAATTTGCATTTCTAAGTAACGTAAATTCAGGCCCTTCAGGACGTCACGAATTATTTCATTAGTGGACGAACACAATCAATTCCGAATGAGAAAGAAAAAAGATGAATTAGCTCATATGAATGAAATTTTCCATCGTTAACTTGAAATCCTTGGCATTTTGGTGTATTTAGCAAAACCGATTTCCATACATTGGCAGAAACAAGTTTCATTTTCAGAGAGAATTGAGTGCTTTATTACATTTGAATACAAACAAAACAAAACAAACAGAAGATCGTACATTCCTCCGCCGTTGCTCTTAGCTGCATTTTGTTTGAGTTCAACAAATAATTTTTCTCATAGGATTTTAGGATTACCACTTATTTGACCGCTCTCCTAAGAGTTATCTTAAAAGTAATTGATAAATTGTTGTTTGTGTGAATGGTTTGTTGGGAAGTACTTAGTTTCACCAGAGGTCTAGCTAATTTAACAGCTCTCCTCGGGGAACTGAAGATTTGACTTATTTTACATCCTGGCTCACAAAAATTAGAACATAGATTTCAAGAGATAGGGAATTAGGTTAGATTCTATACAATATTTAAAAGCAAGACATAATTTTCATCAGGGAATGATAGGGTTTAACTTATTGGAGATATGTAACTCGAAAATGAAGTTCCTATACAAATACCCAGATGGGCTAAAAGCCATGAAGGAAAGGGGAATTCTCCTTCTTTATCACAATTACTTTGTAGAAAGTATGACTTGGGCCACATCAATTTGATTGCTGTTCGATTTTCTCTGCCCAAGAATCATTGTCTCCAAATATTTCCCTTCAGTGTGCAAAGTAATATGATAATTTTACTAATTTTCCCTGCAGAATAACAAATTTGCTTAGTATTCTCTCTCTCTCTGAATTCTCTCTCTCTCTCTCTCTCTCTCTCTCTCTCTCTCTCTCTCTTTGTCTCTGTGTTTTCATGGTAAGAATACATTCAACCTAATCTGGAGCTGACCAGCCCAGAATTGGTTCTTCAAAAAAAGAATGGGCCGACAGGGGAATAATTAATTACACTAAAACCAAATAAAAAAGAAACATCTTCTACAGATAGATTATTTTTTAGTTATTCTAACAAAAAATCACTGTTTAGAAATTCTTCGGTCACTAGTGACAAAGTTGGACTTTTGCCAGACCAAAAGCAAAAAAAAGTTCATTTGTTTGTTGAACTAGTCACTCACGAGGCCTCAACAGCAATTTTGATTTATTTTTCATTTCAGAAAAGATGCCATTAAATCTGGCACTATCATAAACCAGCCATCTTACCTATCTTCTTCCTTTTACCTTCCCTTTCTTCTCTACTTATTAGTTAAGCTTAGAGGGTAGTAGAGTGCATATTTTCCCCTTAAATACAAACTAGTTGGACTCATAATTTTGTTTGTAAAATGCACTCATGTTGCCTGTACCAGCCAAAGGAGGAAAAATCAGAAAAGGAACACAGAAAAAAAACAATGAATTTGTTACATAAGTTTATTAGTACATAAAACAAGTGAGTGCCACCAGTGGTGACCATTATACTCCGGTTCACACCACATAATCTCTCTCTCTCTGAAAGGTGTCTCATCACTGAAGAGTCACCTAAATCTGAAGAACTCTTTTTGATGATTATGGACTTCAGTCGGCAGATAGACGCCCTTCCCCACAAGAACCAGCAACTAAATAAATTTTAGAGCCTTCACAGGAGCTGGGGATGGTTCAGGTCATAACAGCTGCCTTAACTTACCAGGTGGGTTAATAGCAGCTGGATGACTTGCCAAGTAAAGAACTTATTTGAAACAAACTGGACCGGATACATGTATGAGGCCGAACAGAGGCAGCTGGAAGATGAAAGACAAGAAGGAGAATACAGCATGAGTTAGCCTTAAGGAGGTTAGCTGGCTCTCCAGGAATCTCTAAGCTCAAGCTGGAAATAATACAGAATTGAAAATGCTAAAGTTCATATACACCAAGCTTTAACCCCCACACCTTTAACCAAATGCTCCAATCTTGAACTTAATTTTTAGTCGTATACCCAAGTGGACTGAGGTGAAGTATAAACATGGTTGGACGAAATAAAGCACTCTTTGATACATTTAATTACAGCACCACTGAGACAGAGAGGACCTTAGTGCTTGCAACACATTGAAGGAAAAAGCTAAGGCAGCCCTTCGCTCACTGGAGAAAGTCAGAAAGGTTTTAGGTGGTTGAAATGCTAGAGTCATCCTTAAAGGCCTCTGAAATAACCCTGGAGAAATGGAGACAGTTTCCCGAGGCCTTGCCAGAAATTTGGCTAGCAGTTTAATAAAAACTGAATGGGATTTGCCACAAGACCCAGTCTGGCACCCACTGGTTGGACTCCTTTTTTGCAATAACGATGTTTGAGGGCCTCTTCAGTGGACCATGCTGTAGGATCTTTACCAATTTGTGCCTGGGCCCTTGTACAGTATCATGTCTAAATGATAAGTGACCCACCACCCTTGCAACAGTCTTATGGCCGATTCCGTAAACCTTCAACCAGTAGAATATCAGCACATCTTAGTCACTAAAATGACTTTCAATAGTAATGACTGGGTACCTCTCAGGCTCGACTTTACCCAAAGAATGGATTATTAGCAAGCCTCCATGAAGCTAACTGAAGGGGTTTACACACTGAAAGTGCCAGTACAAGCTAGGCATTAACAAGCCATTTTCCTACTGCAACCAGCCAGAACTCCTCTCCCTCTTCATCCACTCAACCCTCTCCAACAACAGTCACCGCAGGTCACCGAGCTCCTACAAAGTGCCAGTGCCGAAACTGTGGTGCTGCCGGCCACTACAGTGCTGGCCATCCGGCCTGTCCACATCATGTACCCACTACCAAGTTCGTCAACCTCATCAGCACCTCCTTCTCTGCGGCCGGGCCGCAAAAGATACTTTACCCCATGAGACTGGAGACCCAGTTCATCTCAGTGGGCCCCTTAAGGGCTCTCTAGCCTGCCCCTGACCCTTCCGGTCATGGTAGACACTGCGACAGATGTTAGCCTGATCTCCAGGGCCCAAGTCCCAGCCGGTGCCACAATTGACGAGAAAACCCGGTGAGAGATGAAGTGGATAGAGGGCCAAACCACAACCATTCCCACAGTCAAGCTCCAGGTCACAACACCTTGGGGCACACTACCTCACTGCCTTGGTGTGGTGGGTGGATTTCGGCCCAGAGTGGATTTCCTGTTGGGTTGGGACCTCCTCTGGGGAAGCCCTTCCCCAACGCCATTTCGCAGCCATGCTATCTCCTCTAAAGAGTCTCAGACTGTAGGAGCCCCTCAGGAAGAAAAACCACCTTCTGCCCCCGGAAGTGGTCAGCAGAATGGGCATACACTAAACCGTTTTTGGCCTAATCCTCTCCATTCACTTAGGGATGGCCATACAAATATATCCTCCCTATATAAGAGACATTCAGGAGGCAACACACTTATATAAGGATGTGCCAGTGGACAGGCCACTCCATATATATGGGAGGGCTAAATATAAATAGCAATGCTCAGTGGACAACCAGCAGCAAAACTCTCCGAGAGGCTCTGATCCCCCAGCTGGGGCGGGAATCTCTATATATATAGCCAAATTCAAGCCATCCGCGAGGTATTGCTCCTCCGGACCCATTGTCAGGCATGCCTGACCCTTAATCGCTGCCAGTGCCACTTGCAAGCGCTGAGCAGTGCCATGCTCCGTCCGGCTCGGATGTTGAGCCATGGTACTAGTTATGGCAACAGGAGAGCCTCTGGCACTCGACACTTCTTCTTCACCAAATCCGTCCCTGGAGGATAACCCTGGTGACCGAGCACGTTACACCTTCTCTGGAGACCAAGAACTGGCCTCCTCGGATGCATAGGTCAAGATTGCTCTCCAAGTTGTAAAGTTAGCCGGATTAAGGGAGGTATGTTGTAGATTCTGAAACTACTCCTGACTGAGTCTCTGCTAGTTTTTCTGGTTTTATGGTTTGTTATGCCCCTCATTAAAAAAGGTCTGACATAGATAGGCCATGTGATGAAACCCAAAAACATAAAAGAAGAAGAATAGGAGGTAAATATAGTAGTTGCAGAACTATGAGCTCTCATTCTGGCACTGGAGCCCTCTCATCATAGTGCCTTACCATCTTAGGAGTTTTGGTGTGTTTGTGCCAGGAATCTCAGTGGAATCATCAAAATGGACCATACAACCACCTTCAGCCCAAATGGACTCACATCGGGAAACCGCCTTGCTTTTGGTTGCTGTTTTGGATTGCACTAACCCTGTAACAGGCAACTTAACTGAAATCAGACATATCCTCGCTATTAAAGTGGACTCAAGTCTGAAACATGGCCTAAGACTTTCAGTTGCTGTTTTGCATTTCTCTGTAACAGGCAAACCTCTGGTACCAACCAGTAATTTTCAAATGGACTCAAGTCTTGTAACCGCCTTTCATTTGTCCCTTGTTTTTGATTGGCTAGCGCTGTAACAGGCAACTTACTGGATAAGATGCCATAAAATCGAAGTCTAAAACATCGCAATGGAAAAATTCATGGATTGAAGGGACCCTTCATCTGCAGAGAAGGAGAAAATCTGATTAAAGTCCTCATGAACCTTTTCAGAGTTAGGTAGGTCTGAAAGCTGTTCTGTTGGACAAATAGGGAGAAAAAGGGCAGAAGCAGAAAGGAACAAAGAAAAAGGAGTTGCTAAACACAGGACAGTTTAACAAGCAAAATATGAAACAGCCTGTCTTGGAGGACAGGATGGCGATTTTAAAAATAACGTCTTTGAAATATGCTGGAAGATGAGATAACTGGGAGGTTTTCAAAGCAGAAATATGGCGACTGACTAAAGAACGCTGTCAATTTTTCCTGTCTGTTCAAGAAATAAGGCAATGTGATATCCCTGAACAACATAGTAATGACTTGACTGTAGTTCTGTACTTCAATTTTTCTTGTTTCCTTCGTCGACTAGATTTCTTTTATGAATTTTCTAGTCATAAATAATAGAGACGGAACTGCCAGGAGGTGAGAGGAAAGGATGCGGATGACTAAACGTAATCCGGGGACCATTGTTTGGAAGCAAACTCAAGCACCCACTGTAAGGCATTATAATTTTTAACGAAGGGAACTCTCAAGTTCAATTTTCAGAACTGTTGAGACTTTGAAAGTTTTACGATGTAAATCAATTAATCCAATGTCAGGCTCAAAGTATTTTTTTTTTAGTCAGCAAGATAATTTAGCAAACAAATGACCATTGGAAACTATAGCGAGGGCTGGTTCATACATTGAGAAGAATCTTCTATTGGAGGGTGGGCTCTTATATATAAATCTGCATACGAAGAATGAAATGTTGCAATGCGACTTCAAGAACCTTTAATATGACAAAGGATAATAATAATAAAGCAGTTTATAAAATAAGACTAAAGAAAAGACTTGCAGTTCTTACGAGCTGGCACGAGGAAGTGGGAGCCGGCCTCTCAGTCGTACGGAAAGGAAATTCGAGTGAATCTCTAATGATATGGGGCAGGAAGACTCAGTTATATTTGTTGGAGGAACAATGATGTTATTTACACAAAGGAATCCTTTTACTGCTTATGTTTAGTTTCATATGTAAATATTCATTTTGTTTTCTTAATATTTTTCATTTTAAATTCAGGTATAAAATAACAACTTCCACCTGTTCATTGACCATCAAAAAGCCTTTCAATTGAAAATTCGAATAAAAATATGAGCAGTAGTTTATTTTATGTCGCAGATTACGTGATTGTATATATCGGTGATTGATATATATATATATATATATATATATATATATATATACATATATATATATATATATATATATATATATATATATATATATATATATATATAATATATATATATATATATACAGTATATATTTCTAAGCCACTGATGAAGGATTGTCATGTCTAAACAAAGTACCTGACTCTACTGTATAACCAATCTAATTTTGACCGGCTCTCCCCATTGGACACCTGTCAGGTGTGAATTCTTAGTCTCCATCGGTTTGGATGTTTATCCCTACTTTTCCCCAAGCATATGGTATATTGATATCTACGTCTATGTATCAGTTCTTCTTCAATGGCATAGAAAAAAGTCAAATAGTCAGTATATACACTATATCATATCTCCCTATTTTATTATATAACTCTGTGATATATATATTTACATAAACCATGCTATATATTATTTTTATACACATACATATAACACATACATATATATATATATACATATATATATATTTATTATATATATATATATATATATATATATATATATATATAGATATATATAATATAGTTTTAAGCATATACAGCAATATAGCATATTCAGGACATTTGTGACAAGGAGATAGTCGGTCATCTGTATATATATGATACATTTATTTGTATGACGCGTTTATATAACACTTTGTTACATCATCAAGGCTAAAAAAGAAAATTTACAAATTAAAAAAATACATGGAATAAAACTACTGGACTTCAGAGAGTCTCAACAAAATGCTAGTCATAAATATGATACATTTAAAACAAGACAGTTCAAGGCTAAAAAAGCACCAAATTAAAACACATAAAAGGACTTTGAAGTCTCAACTGAATGACAATTTAAAAGCACCTGGTACGGATAAAAACTGAAGGGCTGAATGGTTGCCGGAAAAACTAAGCAAGCGAGAAAACTGGCTCAAGCCAGATACAGCTGTACAGAGGTGGTGTGATTGTTCAACCAGGGCACTAACTGTTTAATAAATAATCAGCTCTCAAAATAAGCAGTTTGTATGGATGACTTGTTTCACACCCCAAAACAGAGAAGTCAGAATAGTTAATACTGGTGTCATAAATTTTTGTGTGATTGCTGATATTAGAAATTCGGGATTGGAAAATCTGCAACCAGTACGATGGCTGACACCATTATGTGAATCAGCTGTGACCTTGAGCAATCACTTAGTCGAACCTACGTAAGTCCCAAATTACATGTGGGGCAAGTATATTTATATACGACTGAGGATTGCAATAATGGGCAGATTCTGTCTTTAAATTTAAATAGTGACCCTATTGTAAGGGGATTTTTGGGAATTAAAATAACTTGCAACATATTAAAGTGTTTTTCAATTGCAGACCTAAGTTTCCTTCTAAATTTGTCATCTGGGATGTATGGAATACTGGCATACAGTTTCTTTTGTGGAACAGTGTTTATGGAAGGGGAGTCTGATAGTTTCTTATTTAGAAAATTCTTGCAATGTCCGAAGAAAACATGTGAGGGAAACCAGTTATCGGTAAAATATTTATACAAGAACAAAATTTCTTTATGATATGAATCCCAGGACGAGGTTAGCGTGTAAGCCCGATGAAGCAAGATAAAAATTGAATTGAGTTTAAAATTGA
>NC_089742.1:2712167-2724667 GCF_040412425.1 Macrobrachium rosenbergii | reverse complement strand
GAAAATGGCCATTTTTGGCTGAAAAATGCTCTGGTGTCACAAAACCTAAGGTCACTGAACAAAATTTTTTCCCCAGAAGTTCCACACAATATCCTTTAACAAACCCCTATATATCAACAACCTGTCGTTAAAAAAGTCAGAAACCGGCTGATCCCCTTAAGTCACCCTACTCTGAACAGCCCTTGAATCCCTCCGTGACTTGCTTTGACATCAACCTAATATGATTCAGTGATAAGTATTCGAATATTCCCTCCATAGTGCAAATCAAGGGGAAATTAGTTTAAGTTAAGTAAGTGTTTAATTCCTCCTCCCGTGCAGAGCTTGACTGTGGTTAATTAATAGTAAGGGAGGTTCCTTTTTCCCCCAGTGTTGGTACTAACTCCTGACCTCTCTTACAGGAGCCATCCTATCCTGTCCCGTCCGCAAATGCCCCACTACTTCTGACTGCCATCCAAATTTCGCAACCATTCCCGGTCGTAGCCTGATCGCAACAATCCATTGCCCACACAGAAATCATCTTGATTAACTGATTGCCATTTCCCTGAAATTCATCTCTTCCAATGTATTATTGTCTGTGAATGGATGCATTTTAACATAACAGAGTCATTTGTTATAACGGGGTGTTGTATCTGTGGCCCCTCACATTTACATTGTTTATTTGCAAGATACAGCATTATTGATCTATTGTATGTAATTTATGTGTCTGTAAATTATTACATTTTCTGGGGGTCTCGCATATTTGCCCCATTCTCTGTAAATAAACCCCTTTAATTGTAAAAGAATTCTAATTCCAAATCGGCGACCTTTATTATTTAAGTAAATCAGGAAGATTCTAAGGTAAGTTCCAGTAGTTTTCTTTTTGCTCATAGTCGGTGACCCCTCTTGGTAGGAAGGCAGTCTATAACAATAACTTATCCCACTTCCCATCCACACACAGAGGCCCCAGTTTATGACAATATATATATATATATATATATATATATATATATATATATATATATATATATATATATATATATATATATATATATATATATATATATATATATATATACAGTACATATTTAAAAATTAACAGTGTAAAATATGTTTAGATTTCATAGGACTCTGTTATTATGCAGATTTAAGCATTTAAATAAATGAACTGAAATTGTGACTTCTCCCATAACGACAATGATTTAAAATAATTTCTATTCTGCGACATACTCAAGTTGTTGATTGATTAAGAAAGAGTCGTTCTTTTACAGACTTGCAGATGAGTCGAACTTCAGTGAATGGTGAGTTTCCATCTTGATGTCATTATGAACAAAACGGTAAATTTTGTTGAAGCGCAAGTTATGGTCTTGAAAATTAGAAATAACAATTGAAAAAAACAGGTAAGTAATCAATAATACTGAAACACCTCCAGAGAGAGAGAGAGAGAGAGAGAGAGAGAGCACATCGTCGAGAGAGAGACAAATACAGTGAACAATTAAACAAACAAATGAAAATTTAAAACACTCAAATTTTATTTGAGGGGCCCATATATTTTATGCTGCAACTAAAAATCTTTATAATCAAAACACGCTTCATTTCATTAGTCAAACCCAGTAGGCTTCAGATCATAAATTAAGTGCAAACATGATTTGAAAATTTTTTATCTAAAAGTTAAAAGAACAACTATTACGTCAACATAGACGGGAATTTTTATTAGTGATCTTCCATTTCATATTGGTTCTCCTGAAAATCGAGAGAATAATATTTAATATCAGGGATGAGGGAAATAGTAAATTTATTTTAAACAGAGATGCAAGGATGATTTTCTGAATAGTGATAGATTATCAATGTAATAGTCACGTTGAATATGGAACCAAATTTTATTCCAAATGCACATAAATTTTGCATTTATTAAAGTGAAGCGATTATGAAAATGTTCCGGAAATTATTTAAATAGGAGAAAAATTGACATATTGATCTTGTGTTCCCCTTCTGTTCCATTCATTATTAGTTGACCTTAAAGCCATTTTTTATCTATAACATCATATTTCTTAGCGCTGGTCACTTTGAACATCTAGGAGGAATTCAGGTTGCTTTATATTACATTTAGCCAAAAATAGGTAATTAACTGAATAAAATGTTATATCTATCTTTTATTGAAAACCAGTTTGAATTTTAAGTTGGTAAAAATAAATGTGACTTTCATGTTAAATTCCAAATATATACATCACTCATAGATTTTGCTGACAAAAGGCCTAAAATAATCTAAAAGGGCTGCCATCCACGAAAGAAATAAGAGAACGGAGTCTTAAAGTAAAAATCTTATAATCAAATTAGCTCTGTTCGCTGAAAGATGATTTTACCGTAGACCGTAAAACCAGGGATTCAGATTTCAAAATAAGATTGATATTCATGTAAACATCATATCCTGATGTCAATAGCTGGGCAGTGAATAATTTTTCTGGTCGCCCAATGGCTAAAATATTTGAAAAGAGTAGTTCTACTTTTCCAATGGCATTTACTCGGTATTGTTTATAAGCCCAATACACATGTTCTAAATTCACGAGACCATTTCAAGGGAAAACATATTTACCGCGTATTTTTAAACACAGAAAAATCAGTAATCTTCATTGGTTCCTTATCTATGTGTGAAAACACACTCACCAATGCTATATATAATAGTATTATATATATAATCTATATATATGATATAAAAAGTATTGTTAATGATAAATACACATATTTATTTCATCCGTATAAACGTCATGTGGAAATGAAATGGTTCTTTCTCCTGTGATTCTCATTTATCATTTCTTTTAACTTCGTTGACCAGTTTCTATGTTTTATGCACACACACACACACACACACACACACACACACACATATATACATATATATATATATATATATATATATATATATATATATATATATATATATGTATATATATATATATATATATATATATATATATATTTGTGTGTATTATTATAATGTCTCTATAGATATATATATATATGCACACACACACATACGTGTGTGAAAATAAAATGAAACAAGAAAATCTGAAAGATCACTAAACATAAAGTCTTAAGGGAGGGCATTATTCAATATATTGTTTATGATCACGCGTAATCGGGGCTGTTTCTTGGAGATAGGATACTGTCATTGCTGTCGATGTTCATCCGGGGAATATATAGTGGTTTGTATATATGGCTCTTGTATATTTATGGATCATAGGAGTATAAAGTACTATACAAGAAAGGTTAAACACATCCTTTTTTTTTATTCAAGAATCTACCTTTTGAGTTACCAAATTTCTTTGTCATTGAACCAAAACTAAGCAATATAGAATTCAGGAAACCTCCAAAGCTGAAAAATAATAATAATTTGTTAATGGACCTCTGAGAATGTTCTTGTTTAGAAGATTAAGAAAAAGCTGAAAAGATCATTTGCTTTGCAGAGGTAGAATACAAACAGTGCAACTTTTTCAAATGATATCACATACTTTTCTTAGGAATCAGAGATGATTACATCATTAGAAAATAATCTAGGAATAAAAAGTCAACGCTAAACGTTTTCGTTCTTCGCATTTCAACAGGTTGAATATGAGGAGGGTTACTGTTCCCAGATCTTTTTCTTTTATTTTTAAATCCTTGAGATTTTTGTAAACATTTGTAAATATTTAATTAAAATGTCACGGTTGGATGTTACGTGATAAGCATATTTTGTTTGTTTTGTTCACATTTTGATGCACTCATCTAGTTTATTTCAATCAATCATCACTAGAAGAAATGGTAAATATAGAAATTCAGAAAAAAATATGAAAGGATAAGAATGATTTCACTGAGTTTTTAGAAATGTTCAAGAAAAATATAAAAGATTACTCCAGGACAAAAAGTTTCTTGTGAGAGGATGGAGACCTTTATAATAATAATAATAATAATAATAATAATAATAATAATAATAATAATAATAATAATAATAATAATAATAATAATAATAATAATAATAATAATAATAACCTTTATTTTGCCTCAGGGCCATATACATGGAATATACACGTACAATACACAATCTAGATACATAAGGTAACATGATAAAAATAATTATCGGCAGAATCCACACAGTTGCTGAAGAAGTAGAAAAAATAGAATTCATAATAATGATAATGACAGTAATTAAATGGTGAATAATAGCGTAAAAAAAGTATTAAAACTATAACAATAAAAAATACAGATTGCAGACGATTAATTTGTAGCTGGGGACCTTAGGTGGTTACAGAAGTCAGGTCCAGAAGGCTAAATACGAATATTGAAAACTGCAAAACTCTACAGTCGTATTAATCACAGTGATAATAAAAAGTAATAATACCAAAAATAATAAGAAACGTAGAAATACAATAATAATAATAATAATAATAATAATAATAATAATAATAATAATAATAATAATAATAATAATAATAATAATGACAGATTCTGGAGATGACGCTTTATAATTGCAAAAAATAGAGAATAAGTCATTTAAGGAACAGACGCCTCATTATTCCATCTTTCCCACAATTTAGATCTTCTTGCATCACTGCTTAGGATGCTTTGTATGAGCGAATTGCTGCTGCTTCTCATTCGGGTGATCAGACCGGACATTGTTCGCCACACAATGATTTTCAAATTATCCAGGAGGTTTTCTATGAACATCTGCGTGGCTGAGTGATAGCAAGGAGTGTTTGTGAGGCGTCTCAGAATGTCATTGTGAATGTAAACAACAGTGATACGTCTCATGGTCTCTTGGGTCTAGTTTGTCCAAAGGGAACACCCATATATACTGTAGCAGTACGAGCAGAAGAGCAGCAGTTTCGTTTCTCGAAGGCAAACTTCCTTGCAATCATGTTGCCAGTTGTACATAGTTTACGACGCCTCTGTTCTATGTCTGCTGTATCTTTTAGGTCGTCCGTGATAATGTGTCCCAAGTACAGAAATTCATACACGAATTCCAGACGATACTTTGCTAGGAAAATTAGCGGTCCTGCAATATACTTAAGCGATCTCGGGAGCAGCGACATACACTGGGTCTTGGTTTCGTTGTACAGGATATCAAATTCCTCTGCATTTTGGCGGCAAGTGTCGATGAGTCGCTGGAGACCTTGCACTGATGGGGAAATCAGAACCATATCGTCGGCGTAACAGAGGTTGTCTATTGTTGTTTCGTTTATAGTGCATCCGATTGGGAGGAGTTCAGTTTGACATTCAGGGCATCTGTGTACATGTTAAACAGGTATGGAGAGAGAATGCCCCCTTGTCGCAGCCCGTTCAGGGAGCCGAAGGTGTACGACAGTACGTTACCCCATTTGACACAGAATTGCTGTGTGGAGAACCAGCAACATAAAATGGCAATTAGATATAGAGGTGTGCTCGTTCGTGCAGCTTCAGGAAAAGCTTCAGGTAGTTTATTCTGCCAAATGCTTTTCTCACATCCACAAAACATAGGAAAACAGGAGAGGCTGATGATAAGTAATAGTTCAGCAATTCTTTCAGGATGTAGATGCAGGTGTCGGATGAATGGTTTGCTTTAAAGCCGAACTGGTTGTTTGTAGTGTGTAGAAAGGGGAGAAGTCTCAGTAGAAGAACAGATTCAAGTATCTTCGACGCAATTGTAGTAATTGCAATCGGGCGATAATTGCCAGGGTCAGCTACATCCTTTAACTTGTTTTTTTTATTAATGGTATTAAGTGAACTAAGAGTAGGGAGTCTGGAAGAAACGGGCGAATTACGCACGCACTGAATAGAGCAGCTAGCAAAATAAAAATTATCGGATGGCAGAATTTGAAAGCTTCAGCAGGCAGACCATCGCAGCCGGGCGATTTATTATTAGATAGGTTGTTTATGGCATTGCTGATGTTACCTGGCGTAATACGATCGGCGAAATGAAACAATATTATCAGTAAGGAGATTATTTACATCCCCGCAGGAGTCTTGATCGTTTATGCAATTCAGGATAGTGCTGAAGCGACCGCCCAGCATTCTTGCGACAGCCTCGTCACAGACGGCTTCTCCTACTTTCTGTGATAGCTTTTTAGTTGTGGGATTTAGGGACTGAATGTCTTTCCAAAGACGGGGGTAATCGCCAGATTCTAATTTTCTAGACATTGCATCAGCTCTTAGTTGCTTTTCATTCAGTCTGCAATGTTTAAGGGCAAGTTTGAACAGCGCTCTCGCCTGCCTCATTAGCAGTGCAAAGTGTCCTTCCCTCGGGCTACCATTTTGCCTCCACAGTAGAAACATTTCCCGTGAATGTGTATAAAGATCTTTAACCAAGTCATTTCATCCAGGTATATTACGAGAGTTGCCTTGACGAGATCTAAAGGCATCCGTGCCGGAGGCAAGCATAGCGGAAATTATATTCGAATAGAATTCTTTCAGATCTCTCCTGTGATAATCGTTTCTACATTTTGGGTTAGTGCACAGCAAGGCGTCTGCCGGTTGAGCTAGTGACTGCAGCCTGGTTTCCGTAGTTTCCCTAAAGGATCTGGTTTTCTGTTGGCTTTTAAGATCCCAGTTAACAGCAGGTGGGTGATCAGTTAGGAGGTTCACGTTAGGGAGGGATGGGGTACTGAATGACACCTATAAGGGGATGTGATCGTAGCGAATGTTGCAGGTCACAATAGAATCATGAAGTTGAGGGGACGTGATGCAGTGGTCCAGCCAGAAGGTTGTAACTATGTCCGTTCTGTTTTGTACATAGGTACAGGGGGAAGGAGGGAGGAGCATTACGTCGCTAATTCGGAGAGCGTGATTTTGACAGAAGCGAGTAAGTTCGTTATAAAATTGTTTTGTGGGGTGAGAATTTATATTTAGTATTAAGAAGACGAGCATGCACAGAAA
Source organism: Macrobrachium rosenbergii (assembly GCF_040412425.1). Classification (NCBI taxonomy): domain Eukaryota; kingdom Metazoa; phylum Arthropoda; class Malacostraca; order Decapoda; family Palaemonidae; genus Macrobrachium; species Macrobrachium rosenbergii. The sequence continues at coordinate 2,717,806 of NC_089742.1, read as the reverse complement.
ATATTGGAAGTTATTCGGCCAAAGTAAAGAATTAGAGATTAGCTTTGTTTAGATATTTACCAGTTAAATTTGAAATCAATGTCATGAAGCCCATAGAATAAGATTCCCTTATGGTGGATTATTACACCACAAGGCACATCTTGCTGAATTAAAATGTACTTCGGTTAGCAGGTGAAGTTTGTGTAACCGCAGCTATTCATTATGTGAGTAAATGCATTGTAGGTCTTCTAATCGCATGGAAATGAGCTTTAAGATTGACAAATTTCTCAAAGCAGCGAACGAGAAATATTAAAAGAAGAGCCACTTATTCCACATGATTGTTGACCTTACAAGTTTTTAGCGATGGACTTTTGTGGATACTCATCTTCCATCAACAACTTAGGTATTCTAAATGCTGTTCTTATAAATAACAGCTTATATTCTTCAGAGTGCTAATTATTATTAGTTTTTATTTTAATATCATCAAAGGAAAATAAATCGCATACGAATTTCTCTTCCTACGTTTATTTTTATTTATTTGTTTTTATTTCTACGGCGCTTTTCAAAATACCTTTAATTAAAGGACTCTTTTCCTCTCCGCGAATCACACTAGCTGTTTCCTCTCTGCATCGTTAGTGTTGATTATTTCTATATATTTAGTTGTAAGAAAAGGGCCCCCCTCACTCATCCATGTGATAATTTTGCCTACCTCGTATTCTTCTGCAAGAAAACGATTTTTTTGTAAGTAGGGCTTTCTATTCGACTAAAACTGCCTTCATAACATGAGTTTGTCAGTGACTAGAATTTCCGTAGTTGACGTCATTTTTTTGATTGGCAAGGTAACTGTTCGAAGGACATTATGTGAAGAATTCTGGTTGTTATGTTTTACTGAAAAGAAACCACGGTGAACGGATGTTGATAAGAGAGGCTTTGGTAGCAAGCTAGTAATTTGCAGATATTATTCAGTCTCTCGTATGGCAGTACCTCGTAGTTATTACACAATATTGTCGGATAACATCTCACTCTGGGTAAAGGATTGGATCTGTTTTATTGCAATTGCTATTAATAATATTTGTCACTGTCTTCAACGATTTCCCATCCCCGTTCTCTCTCTCTCTTCTCTCTCTCTCTCTCTCTCTCTCTCTCTCTCTCTCTCTCTCATGCCACAAAAAAAAACAATCCTGAGGGCGTTCTTCCTGGAGTTGAAAAAATCACGTTACTCTTAATATCTTTTTTTTAAAGAAGTTATCTATGACAAGATTTGCCGAATATTTTTTATAGCTAAGGAGGAACTTCATTCATCATCTTAACAGAATATTGTTAAAATTTTTAAAGATTTATTTAGCCAGTACTTCCTCAAGGATGTTTATGTTGAAGCAACAGTTCCTCAAATTTAATTCATGCCACATATCGATTCAACAGTGGTTGAATGGCTTAGTATTACCAATAAGACTAAATGACTTTGAACACGCATATTAAGATCATTATATCCTGGGATAAGTTTATTTGATTCTGTTCTATTGTATAAAATAACAATCTTGACAAACCGTGATTTATGGCTCTAACATTCAGTTGTGAACATTTGTTGAGAGTTCATTATTTAAAACTCTTCAAGATGAAATGAACACTATTATACAAGTATATAATCTTAATATAAGACTGTATTCATCTGTGAACATGCACTTGTCCAAAAATGAGTATGTTATGAATATGTCTTCCAATGTCACGAAACAAATAGCCATCAGTAATGAACTGCCTATGACTGTATGTAAGAAAACTTACTTCTTAAAGGAAGCACATATGACAAGTGCAATAAACTCAACGGGGATTCGAACCCATGACATTTGCTGTTAGCATAGGCAAAACAGTGACCTAATGCACTCAACCATCAAGAAAGGGAGGTCGACTTTGTTATACATATTCCTTCAGAACTAAAGTTCTTAGTTTATAATAGAAATAAAAATCATCTTCACCACGACAGATCAGTAAAAAGTGCATATATGACAGATTATCACAATTTTTGCAAGTGACACTTTTTTTAATCTCTTAGAATATTAGACATAAAACAGCAAATGCGCAGAGAATTCACTATGAATTCAGGATAAGTCACACCCAAAGGAATTCTTCTTGATAAATGAAATGGGATTCGAATTCATCCAGTTGCTTTCCAGTCCAGTTACGTGGTTTCACTTAAAGACTTACAAGAATGTTCATAAGTGGAACAGGCCATTGTTTTGGCACACCATGTCCTCGAAATGACGTATACCTTTATGATCTGCACTCATATCCCTCTCCACCCAAGCGAAGACCAGGCAATGGCTGCTGATCACTCAGCAACCAGACCAAAGGTCCCTCACAAACACACCATCCCAAAATCCAATGGGACTGTGCGGGTATGCGGTGCCAGTGAAATTTATTTAGCAATGAGCATGGCCTGAATTCGGGACGACCTCACTTTGAATTTCATATGAGTAAGTCTATTCAAACGTAAGTCATTCCTGGATATATATATATATATATATATATATATATATATATATATATATATATATATATATATATATATATATATATATATATATATATATATATTTATATATATATATATTTGTGTGTGTGTTTGGGATTTTATTTCCTAGGTTTATATTTCTTCCATTGTGCATATTTGTATTTAAGTACTAATGGCTAGCTAAGTAGTGATACCAACTTTAAGAAAGTAAAATATTGGTTGCTCATTTTGAAATGAAAATTCTCAAATATTAATCATGTTTGACTGAAAAGGTTATAATAATTCACAGCAAAATTATATGTAAATAAAACAGAACTACTGTTGGCAGTTCAATAATTAATCTGTTTTTAGATAGGCTTGGCCAAAAAATTTCTGTTACAAGTTAAATAACCAAGTGTTTTATTAACTGATATTCCCCATTAGGACTGGCAATACAGGTATTATAACTGAAAATAAGGCTTCGGGTGATTAGAAATTTATGAAACACGCAGTCACACACATATGTGTATATATATATATATATATATATATATATATATATATATATATATATATATATATATATATATATATATATATATATATATATATATATATATGTTATATACCCTCCTAACAGACTCAAACATTCCTTTTAGAAATGTTACGTAACAGGCCTTGCAGCCTATCTTAGAGACGTGGTACCCTCTCTCACTCCTCCTCCCTCCCTATCACTCTCTCCTACAGATCCCCTCTCGACTCCGCTCTCATATTTCTCTCAGCTTTCTCTCTCTCTCTCACAGCACACAGATTCTCTCTCTCGAACATCATCCTCAAAAAGAAATGGATATTCTAAGGAAATGCAATCTTTCCTACAAAAATAGATTTATTATCAACAAACCCAACAAGTAATGAATGAACAAAGAAAAGATTAAAATGCATAATAAATGAATTATCAAGTCAAAATGGTCTACTTCAAGATTTAATCTTACTCTGACTAAAAGTCTTACTCTGACTAAAAACCCTTACTATGGCTAAAAGCCGTTACACCCAAAACTCCCACACACTCCATCTTAGACATTATACGTCTAGTCTTAAAGTCAACCACATGAGAAATAACCACATTGCAAAGATTGCAGTGTCCTTCTCTATAACCACAGCAATTCCACAGACATCTGTCGAAGAATTAAGCAAAATCGTAATCTCCCACAAATATACAAGTGCAAAACATAATAATGAAAAGTTTAAAATGCATGGTTAATAAACGTTAAACAAAAAACACAATAAAATAGAATATTAAAGTCACATAAATGGTTATGTCCAACTCTCCACAATAAATCCATAAGTGTCTTGAAACATGGTAAAATTCACAAGTTCACAGTTCACACAGAAAAAACGAAAAGTCTGAACTTTACCTTATCTGCCAGTTTCTAAGAGATTGAACACTCAAAGCCACGTCTGGACGATATCGCTCTTGCTTCGCTAATAATCGATCAGACTTACTTTTGGGCAGAATTAGACACACAATCTATATTTTCTAATGCACGAACTTACGTACTGGCATACCAGCTCGGTCGGCTGTTTCACATATCAGAGCCAATATTGTGTGTTCATCAAGCCAAACAGCTGAAGTAACCGAACTATTTGCTGAATGCAATGATTTTGCAACTGAGCGCTCGACTCCAGTTCCATCTTAAGCGATCTTTCTTTCATCACACCTATAACATGGTAATTTAAATTAATTCTATTAATATATATATTTATATATATATATATATATATATATATATATATATATATATATATATATATATATATATATATATATATATATATATATATATATATATATATATATATATATATATATATATATATATATATATATATAAATATACAAAGAGGGTGAGTTTACCGTGAATTGAGTCCACAATATTTATTTCATTATGTAGGATAATTATATGATTGCATGTTTCATGAACTTCATATCACCCTGTAGTGCCCACGTGTGCGGGTCTACACACACTCAAAATCAAAATCTTCTTTATCCTACAATGACTAACCAGCAAGAGAAACCATGCGGTCGAGAGAAACTGAATTTCTCTCGTACATCTTTTGTACATACAGTATATCTCCGTTGTCAATATTGTCACGATCTATGTATTATTACCACTACTGTGGCTTTAATTCTTGAAATTATAGCCTCGTTACAGGGTCACTTGTTTCACACTATGTATTGTTATGCCAGCTTTCTAACCATATATGTATGATCTTCAGTCAAATGTTCCATATCTGTTCATATGCATATTTCTGTCCGTGAACAAACACAGATGCTTGAGTTTAATCCCTTTCTCGAACTGTCAGAGGTCTGGGGATACATTGTGGCTCACATGAGTTATTGACTTTTGTGAAAATTTTGTAAATAAATCAGTAAAACTGTAAACTCTGTATCTTACTCGTTCCTTGCCTCACACTGGTGACCCTGGAGAAATGCCCTACCCAGCCAGCAGTAATGATCCCAATGTCGTCAAGCGAAAACCTCGCAGTCGCCTCCATATGCTTACAGCCCTTCACGCCCTACAACCCAGATGAATGGTTCTTCAGGGTGGAAACGATTTTCTACACAAAGAAAGTCACCTTGGCGACGCACAGAGCAGATGCCATCCTCGAAATCCTGCTGGACGACATCTTTGAGCAGATAGCAGGATGGTTTTTGAAAATTAGATGCCCCCATCACCTGCGACCTACTGAAGGACCAGCTAAAGTCATCCTTACGCATGCCGCCTGCCCAGAGAGCCAAGAAGTTCCTCAACCATGTGGGGCCCCGATAGTAACTGTAGCAGCTAATCATGTTACCCTGCCAAGGATGGCCAACCCGAGTCATCCTTGGACCTCGTGAGGGAGGTACTCCTCAAAAAACTACCCCACCAGACATTAGCAGCTCTTCCTAAAGCCTCGGTCATGCCCATAAAAGAGTTCCTGATCATGTTCGATGATATACATATGGCCCAAAGAGCAGCAGGCCCCTCACAACCAGCAACAGCAGCACCACATAGAACACCGAAGGTCCACCAATCCACCCACGATTCATATGGCTGGCCCCATAGAAGCTCACCTACATGAAGAAGGTATTTAAAGAAATGGAAGAAACAGGAATATGTCAAAAAGCCCC
>NC_089742.1:2704667-2707167 GCF_040412425.1 Macrobrachium rosenbergii | reverse complement strand
TATCCTTTATAATAATGTAAATGATGTAAGATTAGACAACGGGAAACCAGTATCCTTTGTTCTTGAACAATCAGGTTTAAAAGTCAATGCAGATATTTCGTAAATGCAGTTTTTTATACAGAAGTGTTGATAAAAATAGACCAACTGAGGATAATTATATACACGCATATATATATATATATATATATATATATATATATATATATATATATATATATATATATATATATATATATATATATATATATATGTATATATGTTTAAACATCACAGTAGATGCACGTGACTTCAGTGTATAAGCGAATCCCACAGGAAAATGACAGGTAGAAGTTCAGTAGTACCAGCAGCTTTCACGTTTATTGACGCATCGTCGGGGGCACAAAATGAGACACAAATATGAAGAAAGGTTACAAAGTAAAACAATAGAACAAGAAATACCAGATGGTCAATTGCCAAGGGTAATAAACAGAAAGTTAATCCAGGATAATCCGAGATCGAGCTGTCACAAACTGGAACCTCAGACCAAACAAATGACATACTAAAGTTTAGGCTTACAAATCCAAAAACATGTATAACCTTGAATACCAGATGGTTAATTGCCAGGGTTAAAGAAAAGAATTTAATCCACGGCAAATCCAGGATCACGCGGTCAAAAACTAATCCAAATATATACTTAATCATAAGGAAAACGGAATATTACCCATTAAATTAATATCAATTTTGCTTATATTTATCAACAACCTTTTATTAAAGCATAAAAGTTTAAATGACCAAGACTTAAATTTAGAACACTTTCATTGTTGACTTAATAAAACAAGATTCGATGATATTCCTTTTACCTGTGTCATTTAGATCATCCTATTAACTTGGAGTAAAGCAAGACCTTAGTCCTGTGCAATGACACAGTTAAAGGAATGTCATCGAATCTTGTTTTATTAAGTCAAATAATGAAAGTGTTCTAAATTTAAGTCTTGGTTTATTTAAACTTGATGCTTTAATAATTAAAAAGTTGTTGATAAATATAAGCAAATTTATATTAATTTTTATACGTTACTGCAATTTAAATGGGTAATATCTGACGTTACCTATGGTTAAGTATATATATATATTATTTTATATATATATATATATATTATATGGATTAATATTTATATATTAATATATATATATATAACCATATATATATATAGGTTATATATATATATATATATATATATATATAAATATATATATATTGTTATTTTGTTTGGGCGATCATGCATTATTCCATTTACACAGCTCGACCAAATATTATCGTAATCTAACTTGAAGCCAAGTTTATTAACCTCAAAGACAGTCGTCCATCTGCCATTTTTGGTCGCCAGTTAAGGGTAATTAACCTAACAAAAGAATATTTGTGAGATGAATTTTAGATTTCAAACGCGCGCGTTCTTCAAACATTCGGACGCCAGGCATAAAAAGCATCGAGACTTAACCTGTGGATTTGCTTTATAAATCCTAGGTATTTCACTGGAATAATATATGTTGAAGCCTTATATATATATAATAATTTATATTAATCTAGACTTCGTACAAGCCGATTACCTTGTGTGGTGGCGTGAGAATGTGTGTGTGTGTCAGTTGGAAATGTGTGTGTGAGTTAAATTTAATGGGTCAGTTTCGAACAGCACACAGACTCTACCTTAATGACGAAGCGTTGCGCATTTACTTCTGCGGAAGTTCAGGTGTGTGTTTTTTGCTCCACCATTCACTAATAAAAAATAGACAAACGGAAGGTGATAGAAGAGCTTCCTGTCTGAACGTCGGCGGCTGTTTTCTCTCTGGCGTTACCAGACCGGCTCAGGTCAAGAACAGGTCAGCCATGCCTACGTCGTTCAGCGAAAACATTCGCCAAGAGAGACAGGAAAGAAGGAAAAGGACCTTAGGACCATATTTTTAAGGCAAAGAGGAAATTTGCCTATAGGGTGAAAGGCCTAAATTACCTCCTCTCCAACTCTCCATATGACGTTAAGGTTTGAATCCTGAAGACGCGGTAATATCTATAAATAGACACAGTCAACATATATATATATATATATATATATATATATATATATATATATATATATATATATATATATATATATATATATAGTTATATTATTTGCAATCAAAGTTAAAGGGCGATGAATATAATATCTATAAATAGTATATATATATATATATATATATATATTAGAATTAATATATATATATATATATATATATATATATATATATATATATATATATATATATATATATATATATATATATATATGTATGTGTGTGTGTGTGTGTGTGTGTGTGTGTGTGTGTGTCTGTGTGTATACAAAACTCTTTAGCTTTGAAATACGAAAGAACATTTGCAAAATATCAAGAAATACCTACCACAGATGCAGTTTAGGTTTTTTTACTAATATATTTACAATTGGCTCTTACCTTAGCAAGAAGGAACCACTGCCTGTTTGCTTATTTTCAT
>NC_089742.1:2697167-2699667 GCF_040412425.1 Macrobrachium rosenbergii | reverse complement strand
GATAAATTCAATTGTTCTTTTTTCTTTGAAAAAAATCTACTGATTTTCCAACTAGTTCAACATGTTTCGATTCAAGGTACCTCTTGAATTTTGAAGGCATCATACTTTCATTTACAGAACTTCATTGCAAATAACACACTGTGGCCGAGGTTCTTGTTTATCTTTATCATACTTAATAAATCCATACTTCAAGAATTCTTCACTATATTGCCTTAGCCATAATTTCTTCTTCTTAGCAGAAGGCTCAGAACAGGGCACAGGCGGCGATGATGCCTCGCCCATACCAGTACGAGACACAGCAGGCTTCTCTGTCATTGAGTTCGTCTGATTGTCTTTCTCGCCTGAACAAGAAGGCTTTGGTGACGGGTAGCAATGACACCCTTTCTTATAACAAATCAATCCATTTGATGCGAGTGTGGTTGCATGAACTGTTATATAACTAAAGAAGACTTTTGCACACTCCTAAAACTGAAATGTAACTAATCATATTCTGTTCAGTGTTGCCAACCATCTCAGAGCTCCTTACCCTACCTAGGCACTGAAATTACCCTACTTTCCCTGTCATTACCCTACTCCTGCCCTTAGGGTATAAATATTAATAAATTTGTTGTTCATTGATTACTTTTTATTTATCATCTAGATTTTTAAGTCCATACATTGGAACATTGTAGGTCACTATGTTCAGTAGTTATCTTTTTATTTCTACAGTCTTCCCCCTGACCCTTCATTGCTGATTTAGTAACCAAAATGGCAATCAATAATCCTGGCCCCATTTTACTTCGTTTTTTTTTTTGGGGGGGGGGATCAGTTAAAAAAGAAAAAAAAATCCGTTTCAGCATTTGAGTGGGGAAAGGTGAAAACTAATTTTGCAAAAACAGCTAAATTTTTAAATAGAGGCACATCACCAAAATTCTTAACATTGGTTAGGAAACCCACAATTTATTGTTAGGTTCCGTCTTCTCATCAACTGAATTTATAGGCCTAAAAGCTTAAAATTTCCTTTGTTTAGCATACTTTCCGCATTACTAATAAGCAAGTCATGATAGGGAAGAATCAGTTACATAATCACAGCTGTGACAGCTCAAAATTCTTACCTGCAGCCATTCGTCTGTAAATTTTTGTTTCCTGGCCTTGTCCTTTTCTTCCTTTGAAAGTTCACTTCAGATACTGCCTTTTCTTTTTAGGCGTGGAAGGGCCTGCATCCATCGCACTTGCACAAATTCAGTAAGTTAGGTTTAAATGTTAACAGAGTTGAAATACACACAAAACACTTCTACTGAGACGAATGACTGGATGAAAACTAACCGCCTTGGCGCCTGAACACTTTATAACGATTGAACACATCGAGAATCCGAGATACACAATTCGTACGAGTTAGATTCTGAGCGTTGGTTGCAGTGTTCGTTTTGAAGCATCAAATAAAAAAATAAGAATAAAAATTTTTTTGCCATGTATCTTTTACACACACACACGCATACAAAAACAATATAGAATAAAATAAAATAGAAGACAAACATCTTGAAATTACCCTACATTTTGCTCAGATTTCTTGACATTACCCCATTAGCCTACAGACCTAGATTTGAGGCTTAATTACCCTATGCGTAGGGTAATTACCCCACGGTTGGCAACACTGATTCTGTTTCAAATCTGGGGTACGCGTCATGCAGGCTACGTTCCATTCGTTCGCCACCCGCACCGCCACTACGTTGCCTGCACCTCTCTCTCTCTCTCTCTCTCTCTCTCTCTCTCTCTCTCTCTCTCTCTCTCTCACGAAAACAGAAGTTCTGATCATTATGATTAGACTTTGATATTCGTTAGGACTAAATGGATCCGTGTATGAATTCATATTTATCTTATTGCCATGCATATAATAATTTTTATTTTATTTATGTATTTATTTTTGTGAGCCTGCGACCCAGTTTGGAGGATTTGGGCGACCCGTAGTTTGGTTCACCTTTTTCAAGTAATATATATATATATATATATATATATATATATATATATATATATATATATATATATATATATATATATATATATATATATATATATATATATATATATATATATATATATAAGACAAAATCACGAAGGAAAGTAGTAACAATGGAGTGCTGCGAGGCCTTTCGACTGGCGTCCTTAACTGCTAAGTAAAAGGATGCCAGTCAGAAGAACCTCACAGTACTCAGTGTTTCTTCTCCTTTGTGAATTTTGTCTTATTTATATATTCATCATATTCCATATTTTCATTGATTCAGTTTTACATACATACATACATGCATATATATATATATATATATATATATATATATATATATATATATATATATATATATATATATATATATATATATATATATATATATATATATATATATATATATATATATACATACACCTATAAAACACAGATCAGATGCACATTTGTTTTATTCCTACGTTTTGTGACATCGTCGTCACGTCTCCAGGAATATTCGACAAAATAAAATATTTGTTA
>NC_089742.1:2692167-2694667 GCF_040412425.1 Macrobrachium rosenbergii | reverse complement strand
CGGATTCCATATTGTAATAGACGAAACAACCCTCTGATTTCTGTTTTGTTATCTTTTATGCCCTTTCAATTGAATGCTATAAAATCCAAAAGGAAATAAATGCAGGAATTCTACCCGCTGGCAAGAATGCCGATTACACAATAAAAGACGAAATGAGTTAGCTTTTATGGGTATAAATTGGATTAATATATTTTTTAAAGCTGATCAGCTGTGAAACACGAGAAAAAAATACATCACAGTGAAGCTTAGATAGCTTTTTAATGACTTAATGTCAATCGTTCATTATGTATATTTACTCTTTCGTTGGGACACCTAGAACTAAAAGTTGAAGACTGTTTTTGACGCATCTGCACGGGCTGTATTGAAATGTGTGGATCAGGGAAGGCTGCAGATATCTATGAATAATTGAAAGGCCTGGAAAGGTCAGACCTTGCTCAGGCCTATCCATCACTACAGGATACAAAATATTCAAACGGAAAGTGGAAAACAAAGGGAAACTTTCATTCTATTGGACAACTTGATGACGAGACATCTCCAGTGATCCATTCTGCAGATTACATTTTAACTAAATTGGACTTCATAAGTGATTTTTAACCAGTAAATAATTAGTTTTATTAACTCTTATGATAAGATGAACGAATTGACAGTAACGTTTTACTGATTTACTGAGAAATGGCTCTTCATTGCTTATTTTCATTTCTCTGTGGTTTTTGGAATAATCAAAATTTCTTTTCACATACTGTCAACGCATTGTTTTCTTTTTATAATCTGACCATGGCTTTCATTCAACTTTTTCTTACAGGTGCTTTTGTTACAGTTGTATAATAAAGATACAAAAAATTCATGTTTTAAAGGTCAAATATCTTTGCATAAAATCAATGTATTTTTTAAAAAGCTGAAATGTACATTAATGAAAAAAAATATATTTAAAGACATTTTTTAATGTTCATTCTAAATTTGGATGAATAGAAAATTGCAAAAATTCAAGTACAAGTATAACGAAAACGCAAATTTTCTCAAAGTAAAAGTACATTGAAATATGTAATGTCCAACATTTCATAACATCGACGGCATCAGGCATTTTAAAGCATAAAGTAACCTTACATCACCGAAGGTCTCTGCTATGTACTTTATTCCCCAATGCTCCTGATATACTTATTAAAAAAAAATAATAATAAATAAAAAAAAGAGATTTAGCTGAAAAATTTAGCATGTAAGTAAACAGCATTTTTATCTTAAAAACAGACCATAATCAATTAAAATACATATATATTTTAAAAAGTAAATAAAATTATTTTTATTCCATTTTACGCATTAAACTCATTTGGTAATTCTTACAAAAATCTATTAGAAGAGGTAAAGAGAAATACCATTACTGTACTGTGTTCCCAAACATTATAGGTACCAGACGAATAGACGTTTGCCTTATGTAAACATGAATATTAATTCTTCATGGAAGATTTTCTTGAATATTGCTGCTTAAAAGTTTTTCTTTCTTGGAGTTATCACAAGATATTGCTTACGTAACATTAGAGTTCATGTTTATGAAAATTTCTTTTCGTTACATTACCCTATTATAATTATTCTTGAAAGTGTGCATTTCATATTTGTTTTCCTTCACTGAACTCGTTAATTCTTTCTAGTACGATGAATTTTTATTATACCAAAGAATATGAACGACTCCTCATTCTTATTTTATTAATTTTTATAAGTAATACATACTGATATCTGAATAAGGATTACAGTTATTGAATCAATATAAATAGTTGCGAACACCCTAACGTGATTGTAAATCTAAATATATCTTAATATTATTTATCACGATATGGAACAATAAACAAAAGCATTTAAATTCGGAAAATATACAATAATTTTAGTTGTACACTTACATTCTTATTATAAGCTAAGCGTTTCTTTCTTCAGGAAAGGCTAAGAATTCTATTGCAAATCACTTTACAATGACGCAGGACGAATGGCTAACTTGACGTCACTGTAAAGTCGGCGTCGGGATGTATATCACGTATAAAAAAATCCTCTTCTGTATATTTTATTCCAAGGTGAGTGAATTTATTTACTAACCTCTTTTGAACACACACAAACAGAACACACACACATACATACATATATATATATATATATATATATATATATATATATATATATATATATATATATATATATATATATATATATATATATATATATATATATTGCTACATCTTCCCAAGCATCAAGCCACCAAACGCTAGATTTACAAGGCTGAAAAATAAAAACACAGTGCACTGCTTAGCACTGCCCTGACAAGGAAAGGTGAAAAGAATATTGGCCCCTTCTCAAAACCCGTTAACTGTACTTTGTTTATCTCTCCCACTTTCTCTTTCGAACATGTGACTTTGCGCAGCCTTTGCTTTCAGAAATGAGGTTGTGAGGAGATTAAGTATGGCCGGAGGCAGAATAGAGCTGGCGATGCAGATTAAGAGAAAGGTGTGGACAGTAAAGA
>NC_089742.1:2634667-2677167 GCF_040412425.1 Macrobrachium rosenbergii | reverse complement strand
TTCTCCCATTTTTCTTATTTTTTTTTTACGATTTCCCTTAACGCAAGTCAGAACTCCAAGGCCAATTGAATAAAGTTTCCATTGCTGGCCTGTAAAATACCATAAACCCAGGGAAATACGTAAAAATGGCGACCTGGCCATAGATCTTGTTTTGCTGTTGCACTTCCCCCTAGTGTTGCTTTATTGCATTTGCAACTTGCCAGATCAGCTATTAGCAAAGCTAAGCTGGGTGTGAGACAAACTCCAAACCTGTTATCAAGAGCACAGACCAAGAGAGTTTCACATAAGTAATGTGTTTATATTAGCAAAATTTTTTATAATCGTGACTGTTCCTAGGAATTAGAAATAGGGACGCACCTATTCACTGAGAGAAGAGAACCGCCGTATTAGAATTATTAATGCATGCCTTTGAGGATAGGTAGTTAGGAAATAACCAGTGCTAACTATTCTTTGCTTCGAGGAATAGTGCAAAATTCCTCTGTGTTAAAATCTTTGCCATATTCTTTGCTTCGAGGAATAGTGCGAAATTCCTCTGAATTAAAATCTTTGCCATATTCTTTGCTTCGAGGAATAGTGCAAAAAAAATTCCTCTGTTATAAATTTTACTTCACACTTCGGATTAGCAAATTATTATTTAGGCACGAATAAATTCCTACATGGGACAAGACGAGATCAGCTTGCATTGCTGAAAATACTTCTCTCAGTGTAGTAAAAAGTCGAATTAGGAGTTAGGAACGGGAAATTTAAACTCCGCTTATAGGGAAAATTACTAGGTCATCTTACTGTTATCCTCTCAGACGACCTGGAAATTCCCTGGAGTCCCAAATGGTCTATAAATAGATGGGTTCATTCACACAGAATCTAAAAATAACTCCGGTGATTGTCAGACGACCTTTCACCCCCGCCCATGCCAGCGTGTGTAACCTTTTTTCATTCATTTCTCAGCAAACATTTTTCTTTGTTTTTCCCGTTAGTAATTTCTAGGTCCTAAGAGACTCCTACTAAAATTCTACGTCACACGTGGCGAGAATTCCTCAACCAAATTCCAAGTCCTACGAAACTCCTACTAAAATTCTACATCACACGTGGTGAGAATTCCTCAACCATTTTCCAAGTCCTAAGAGACTCCTACTAAAATTCTACGTCGCACATGGCGAGAATTTCTCAACCAGATTCCAAGTCCTAAGAGATTCCTAATAAAATTCTACGTCACACGAGGCGAGAATTTCTCCAAATTCCAAGTCCTAAGAGATACCTAATAAAATTCTACGTCACTCGAGGCGAGAATTTCTCAACCAATTTCTAAGTCCTAAGAGACTCCCAAAAAATTCTATGTCGCGAGAGGCGAGAATTCCTAATTCCTGCGGGAAACCCAAAATCAAGTCCTTTTGAGACATTATATTAGTGTATTTCACACACATTTAAGCCCTTATGGGACTGATCATTCTACTTCGTTAGAACAACTCTTTAATTTCATGCTACAGCCGGCCAAGTCCGAGAGTGAAATAAAATCCAGTTACGTCTTCCGAGACATATTAAATTTTAACAAAGTCTCCTCAGACTTATTGATCAACTGTCTTATTCAGACAGATTAATTCTCCTGCAGTCTGAACAATTGAGTGTTTCAGGTTCTTGCAATTTAGTCTTTTCAGAAGTGTTTGATTCGTTAGAAAGTCCAGTCTGTATAATCCTTATTTCGAGATGGCTAATACCAGAGCCCAACAAAACGAGGACTTCAAATTCTACATGTCCACTGGAAAGGACATGGGACTATCGGGGCAAGATCTGAGAGACTGGGTTCAAGAGCGAGTGAACGATGCCACGACGGAGAGAGAGAGAGAGAAAGAATTGCCCAAGAGAGACGAGAAGACTTAGAACGTCAAGAACGGGAGAAAGAACGGCAGGAGAAGAAGAAAGAACGTGACGAGAGAGAGAGAGAGAGAGAGAGAGAGAGAGAGAGAGAGAGAGAGAATTGCCCAAGAGAAAAGAGAGGATCTAGAACGGGAGGAGCAAGAGCGACAGCGCGCCCATGAGCTCCAGATGTTAGAACGACAGAACGCCACCCCGCCTCCTGCGGCGGGAATGAGTGCCCTCAGCCAAGCTCACTCTTTCATGCAAAAATGGACAGAGTCCGAACCTGAAGTATGGCTTGAAAGGGCCGAATGAGTCCTGGGGTGCTGCGACCTCTCCCCCGCGGAAATCTCTCTTGTTCTCACTAAATTCCTGGGCTGAAAGGCATTTGTTGCCTACCACGCCCTTTTGGCAGAAGATAGGGGAACCTGGGAAGCCGTACGCCAAGCAGTTATGAAGGCCTACGAGATTACCCCCGAGCGGTGGAGGAGACGTTGGAGAGAGCAGCCAAGAGAAGCAGGCCAGACTTGGTCTGATTGTGCGTACCATTCGGAGCGGGCGTTAGCAAAATGGCTCGAGTCCGAAGGAGCCACGAGCGCCGCTGAGGTACTCGAAAAATTTAAGTTCGAGCATTTCCTGCGCTATGCCCCTCCTGCCCTCGCCACACATGTAGTGGAAAAAGTCCCAGCAACCCTCACCGAGTGTTGCCGGGTAGCAGACATGTGGGAGACTCACCACCCTCGAGAAGTATCTATGGGGCAGAAGATAAATTCCCCGTCCCTCTTCGGAGGGTCAAATTCCCACAAGAATGGGAACTCAGGCAAGCCCCTAACTTGCCATTGTTGCAAGAAAACGGGGCATTCCTCCGAACAGTGCCGGAGCAAGAAAACCAGTGCCTCTCTCTCCCAGAAAACCGCCCAATAACTCGCCTCCACCCTCGACAGGGGCAGCGCGGAAAGACTTCACCCAGACCTTTTGCATGCCGTGCAAGATTTATGGCCATTCTCCCACATGGGCGAAATGCCCGACCAATAATAAATCAAACACTCCCACCGTCGCCTTGGCCGTCACAGATACCAAGTCACGGGCCCTCCAGCCGAAGGGCTCATATATGTGGCCCCTCACCGAGGCAGCCACCCCGCGCGCCGAGTCACGGCATTCGAGGACTCGGGCGCGCAAATCTCCCTCGTCTGAAGGGACAGAGTTCCCTGTGGAGCTATCATCAATAGACGAAAACTCGTCACAATCGGGGGAGTAAATCATTTTAAAATGATACTCCCTACGGTCCAATTGAGAGTCACAAGACCTCACAAATCAATAATTTGCAATCTTGCAGTAGCAAGCCATCTCCCCAGAGGCTATGACATCTTCCTGGGGCAGGACTCTCAGTCCCCACAGAAATCCCGACAATCTAGGGGTCCACATTCTCCAACTCATTCCTCGGGTGCGAGTAATCCTCCCTCGCTTCTCCCTCAGTCAAGACTGGCGCCCCCTGGGTACCAGGAGGCTGTGCAGTCCCTACCAGTGCCACCTAAGTACGATGTACAGTGGCCCCCTCGATCGGTTTCCAATCCTTTTCCAGTTGCCTGGCCCTGCCTCAGTGCCAGTGCCAGGACCCCAATCAGATCTCCCTCCCGGAGATGCTAAATTCCTGCCGGTGCCACTTGCATGCACCAAGCAGTGCCAAGCTTCCTTCATCCTGACCGACGAGCACAAGAAACCTCTGATAGCCTGACTCTGCCCTAGTGCCAGCGCCAGAGCACCACCCCTATATCCATGCAAGGGATCCAACTCAGGACCCCGTCTCTTCCCCCGGCCTGTCACTGCTACCAGCGTCGGTAAGAGGGACGGTTCCCCTCGACCACAGCGGAAGTTCGCCTAAAGGTGCAGCCTCGCAACCCGTGCCTGAGCTGGTCATTGATACCTGCAAGCCGCTCATGCCACCCCCGACCGCCTCCTCTCTGCCTCAGTCCGTCACTGACGCAATTGCAAGTCAGGATTCTGCCATCTCTCACTTGGCCGATGAACTACAAGAGCTGCGATGGATCATGGTAGAACCAGCATGGAAAACTCCTGCATCAGCTGTCGCAGCAGCAGGCCCAGGTGGCACTCCATGTCGCCCTCCGGTCTCGGGCCCTCCGCTTCCCCAGCCGAGGACGACTGACCCATTAAGAAAGTTTCAAGGCGAAAATTACCACGGGCGTGAGAAATTCCAGGTAGTTTACGAAGAGCTCTAGAGTTCCCCTGGCACCTGTGCCACCATTTCATTTTTCAAGGTCTTGGCACTTATAAACCAGAAGGGGATGTCAGACCCTCCAGTACCTTCTTCCGTTCCTCAGGAACTTCTATCCCTTATCATTTCCTATTTAATCCTTTTATTAAATTATCCCCACAAGAGGCAATTAAGTACAGGATACCATTCCCCGCAAATGTATAAATCATTAAGAATAACAGAGTGGGAAGTGGCACGCCCTTGCGCCCATACCTTGGCACGGGGCATGCGTGTCAGCTCTTCCTGAAGGAGTCGCGCCCTCCGGGTGCACTTTTCTTGCCCTGGGGCTGTCATGATAGTCCAGGCCATAATTTATAGGCAAAGGGCAATAAATTCCCGCCTAACACAATAAAACCCTCCCTCTATTTCCTTAGCTCTTCTGCCAATATCAATTACTCTTTTAGTTATTTATTTATCTTTCTCTTTTAATGAATTGCGAGTCATAGACTCTTGCCCTTGTGTTTTTAAATGCCCCTTTCGTAAGCTTTGAGAGACGCGTTCCGCCTTTCATATGCGGTCACTTTTTCATTTGTAACATCCAGTTAATTTTTCCTTTTGTTATTATTATTGTTTTTTTTTCTTTTTCCCCTTCCCTTCTTTCTAAGAACTCTGTTTTGTCCTAGACCCCTCGTCTTTTGTCTGCTCACCCCGTCATAACATTGAGTGTCTATTTATAGCTCGTACCGGAGTGTGGGCAGTGGACCCACGAGAGTATATCGCTCACCTACAATTGTCAAAACACCCCAGAGTAAGGGTCGGGTTGGCGAATTAGGTGTAGTCCTTACAATATCATGTAAAGGGGATGCCATTTACAAAAATAAATGTTGTTTCATCATTTATACAGCCTCTTCAAGGCAGACTGTACTAACCGCATGCCTTGTTGATTTAGAATTAAGGAACTTATACGCAAATTAATTCTTAAATTTTGTCTCCTGCCTCAAAATTATCTTGTCCTCATAATCTTAAAGTAACATATACCGTAAACTTGAAGAAACTTTAGTATTAATGTGATGGAAGTATTTTCCATTTTGCGTGAGGATAGAGTAAAGTAAAAGTTTTTCCATTTCTTCTGGGAGAAGAATACAGTAAATCAGCTGTGCAGACGTCTGGGATATCAACATACAAGCCCGAATGGAGGCATGTATGTTTTCCTCCGTGGGGAGCTATTATAATAACCTAGACGTCTCGCACAGAACACCACCTCCCCACCTAATTTACCCTTTTTGTTTATTAAGAACTGCATGGCTGATCGTATTATCAATACACCGATCTCCTGAATCACTGAACACCTGGCCGTGATTCAACCTTGGACACGACTCATAGCCCTGGCCGCGTGCCTTATAAGGAGCAGTAAGCAGCAGTTAGTTAGTTAGTTGTGATAGCATAAGACATGCAGATGCAGTAAGAATCCTCCACGCGGGCAGGTGATGCAGCTTGCTGAGAAGACCATTTCTTTCCACCGTCCGACTCCAGACTCCAGACATCCATCCTTGAGGGCACCGCCATAAAAATGTGTTTTTGGTCATCCCTTTAGAACCTGGAGTACCAGTCTTCATCAGAGACCAGCTTCCCTATAAGGTAAAGTCTTTGGCACCCTCAGTGGAGCTCTCAAATTTGCAGACTTTTGGTCACGAAAATTTTAAATTAATGCCCCTTTTAGAAATTCTCCCATTTTAAATTTTTAGTACCAGCATTTCATTTCTGTCCTTGTATATATATATATATATATATATATATATATATATATATATATATATATATATATATATATATATATATATATATATATATATATATATATATATATATATATATATATATATATATATATATATATATATATATATATATATATATATATATATATATATATATATATATACCAGTTTATCCGTGCCAGTGCCAATGTCCTGTGTTCATTTTATCACAGTGTAAAATAAGTGGTCATTCATTCCAAGCCATCGAGTCTTTGCATATACTCAGTGCAAACTCGAGTCATGTTCTGGTGGCCTTTAAAACTCATTTTGGCTAAAAATCTCTCAGAGGACCCATTTGCAGTGGACTCATCTTGGCTTGTGCTCTACCTGTAATCAAGGCTCCCATATAATATTATATTGTAACTTTCTTTTATAAAGGATCTTCAGGCGTTGCAAGCCCCTTTATCAATATTTCTCATACTTATCCACTTTCCTTGTGCATCAAATGCTTGTTTATGTAAATATAATTCTTTAATTTAGCCCAAGTGTTTTTACGTAACATTTCTTATATGAAGCAGAGCCTTCAGCTCCTAAATTCTCCCATTTTTAACATTTTTTTATGATTTCCTTAACGCAAGTCAGAACTCCAAGGCCAATTAAATAAAGTTTCCGTTGCCAGCCTGTAAAATACCATAAACCAGGGAAATAGGCATATATATATATATATATATATACACACACACAAAAACACACACACACACACACATTGCATATACATATATATATATATATATATATATATATATATATATATATATATATATATATATATATATATATATATATATATGTGTGTGTGTGTGTGTGTAAAGGCCAATTCTGAAGCCTATACTTGATTGAAGTTTCTGTTTTATGAACAGAGGTTGGTATCTCGCTCTTCCCGAGATTTTGAGTGTTAGTGTGTAGCGTGAGCCGACATCATAAGTTATACCTTTCCCTAACTAAATTCTAACGACTACTGGAATGAGATACTTAGTACAAAACTAAACCTTTATTGACAAAAAAACAACGAAAATAACTTCTTAAAAATTACGAAGAATGAAATCCAATGATTCATCATAACTATCAAAAGTTCTTTTAAGGAAATAAGGTCCAAAATCATAAACACCCAATTACTTAAGGAATTACAGGAAATAACTCATCTGTCCTTTAAATCATAAACAGGTCAATTAATAAAATCAGGTCATCTCAAAATGTACTACCACTCCCTTCCTTTAAGAGGAACGTGAAGGAAGGAGAGAGGAAATACCTGTGAAAGAACAAACGTTATATTAAAAACCAGATTCACAAAATACAAATGCATAACCATAAGATTTCACTGCCACAGGGGTAACGTCTGTGTTCATAGTTCTGAAAGTAAAGTCTAAAATGTTCATGAGTTATACTCACTTCACAAAATCCTCTGAGGCAGTTTCCATGTGAATTTTCACAGATCACATGCTCAATTATACAATTAACGGATCGCAAATGCCCCATCTTTCAACGACCCTTCCATTATATTCATTAGGCAATGCACTCACGAACACATTCTTCGTGACATCATTCGAGGTCAAAGTTCGGCAAGACACGCCTCTGTACTTCAAGGCGTCACGAAGTACACGTACACACACGTACATTACTGAATGCTTTCTTCGAAACCGGATTTTATACCAGTTCAGCTGATGGACGTTTTAAAGCTGAAACCGCATTTTCTGTGCCGGTGTCCTGTCACCAAGGAGCTTTGCGATTTCCTGTGGTATGCGAATGGTTCAGCATTTTCCTATATGCTGTGTAAGTCAAATGGACCCTGTGAATAGCTGACCCAACTTTTCAAAGGTCACCTTCTCAGTAATTATATATATATATATATATATATATATATATATATATATATATATATATATATATATATATATATATATATATATATATATATATATATATATATATATTTATAAATATTCTGCTGTTCACTCTCTATGCACTTTATTGTAGAGACAATACGCGAACAAAGACGAGAAGGCGTCTTTGTATATGCCGGGGTAGGCGGGGTATTTCAAAAAAGTAACGTCTTAGGGTAGTATTAGGCACCTAACCCACAGAGTTGGTTTTCACCCAGCAACCTCTAGTAAAGGTGGTCTTATGCTTCCTTGTGTTTCGTCCTATGCATTCGGCGATGTTTTGACAAAATTTCAGACTCCCCTGAGGCATAAAGACATACTGATGCGCTCCCAATCACCCTGTTTTGACCGGCGATGGGTCAGAGAGAGATTCACAGGCGTGCGAGACACACGCGTTGTATATAACTAACTTCCTTGTATTTGCCCTCTTACTGTTCTCACTGATATTAGTGAGCTGAGACGACGGCCAGTTTCAAGACTTCTGATTGCCCATTGCATGCGCAAACAACCTATGTCCATGGTAAGTTTGAAATTTGCAAAGTTTCGTCGATTCGCTGATATCTCTGTCTGTATTTCCATTTCTTTGTTTCCCTCTTCGCCACCATCTACGATAACAAAATTTAACCAATTTACTTTTATGAAGTCTAGAGTAAGAATAATTTGTATTGCGAAGCAACACTCAACTATTCCAATACAGTAATTAGTAATTAGGAAAGGTTATGTAAGTAATTTTCAGCATTCAGGCAGCCTTGTGTCTCTATCCCATTAAGCGGAAGAGAAATAGCCTTTACCAGTACTAAATTGCATACGATATAATCCGTTGTGTTAAAACCTTATGTGAAGCAAGGGGAAAATTAACTGTGTCCGAAGTGGGGCTATAGTTCATGTAATTTCCTCTCTAACTACATATTCTTTCTGTCGTTTTTTTTTTTCTCGAATGGCGACCTTATTCAATTTATAATTTTCTGTTTTTGAGGTTAAATCTTGGCTTTAAATGATAGGGTACGTGTGTCCTTGGCACTCAAGGCCTCATAAATTACGTTAATTAATGATTAAACTCATCAGCCAAACCCCACACGTAACAGTGGCGACCTAGCCTAGGATCTAATTAAATTAGAGAAAAGGATCTGGAGTAAAAATTCACTACACATTAATTCCAAAGAAAAAGTCAGATATTTAATTTAATGTTATTCTTCCAGACAAGGAAACAGCACAAGGCATAATAATAATAAGAATACCAGTTATAATTAAGGAATTAGTGTAGGTAGGAAAGTGTGCATTGAGAGCAATAGATTTAACATTTGCAATATCTTAAAAAGAAGCACTTTTGCCTCGTTCCGATACCAGGGGTTACCCTTCCAGGGAAGGTTGTGGGCCGAGTTATCGTCATTGTTAATATTTTTGCTATTTTCCCCGGCCAAGGATTGATTTTTGAACAAGTTAACTAGTGCACGATAACGAGCAGGGAGAGTGTGCCTAACGTGTCTCTCGTAGGCAGGGGGACAAAATTTACGGAGTTCATTGAATTTCAAAAATCAGTAACCGCTTCCGCTTATGAAGAGCCTCGATCGAGTGTGACGGAGTTAATAAATGTTCATATAGCGGGGAGCATATCAAAATCCCGTATTACTGAAATTGCAAACGAACGGCAATAATTAATTTCTTAATAATTTCCATTTTTAAGTAATGTAAATTCAGTCCCGTCAGGATGTCACAAACCTATTCCCTTGTCTCGGCATCGGACGGCATTAGTTCCGAGCGAGAAAGACAATAAAGAGTGAAAAAAGCGTAGCATAGTCATTTCGTTTTCCATCTACTTAACGTAAAATCCTTTGCATTGTTGGTATATTCCGAGTAAATCTGTATTCCTGCATTTGCTTCGTTCATTTTGTGAGAGGAATTCGTGCTTTGTGTAACTAACTTGAGAAAAAAGCGTGCTTCGAGACCTGTGTATTCATCCGCCGAGCCCACTTCTAGCCACACTGGGTTTGAATTTGCTTATGCTAACGGGATTCGTCCGCCATCTTAAAACCTTTGTCGTTGTGTCTGTGTGATCGGGTAGCCACAGTCCTTTAGCTCTGCCTCACTGCCACTTCGGGACTACATTGTTGTGCGTAGTAATCACCCCTCGCAAAATCTTAGCCAGATAGACTTCAATAGATGGAGAATAGGGCAGGGTTCCATACAATAGATAAAAACAAGATATAATTTAGTCAGGGAATGATAGGTCTTAGCTAGGAAATATACAGATAACAAGTTCCTATACAAATCCACTGGCATAAGAAATCACATAAAGAAAAGAACGTATAATTTTAACCTTAACTCCTCGGAGTAAGACACGCATCCTGGGCTACTGGGAAAGCTACGATTGTAACATCAAAAAAAAAAAAAAAAAAAATCATCCCTAAAAGGAAGGCCAAGACGACGTATCTTCAACTAAGAATTCAGCCAGTGTGCACTTATAAAACATTTTACTTAAATTTTCTCAGGCAGCACAGACTGGAAGACTGAATATCTCTCTCTCTCTCTCTCTCTCTCATATATTCAAGTAAGCATTCACGAAGCCTAACCGAGTGGACGTGACCCTCTTCAAGGGAAGAAGGGCTGACACCGGGATAATTGATAACATTAAACCAAATAAAAGAAACACCTCTGTCCCACAAATAGATGAGGACAAGCTAAGATTAATTACAGTTATAAACTGCCGGTCATGAGTGAGGCCTTTTATCCAGACCTAAGCAGGCAGTAGCCTTTCCCCCTTTGCAAGAGAAGGGGGTTGTAACACAGCGGGTACTGGGACCAGACACTCGCGTGAACTGTGGCAGAGATACGAACTTACTGGAATGAGCTTCATTATCAAGGATACAGTGAACTGTGGATTAAAACTGGATCTGGGGATTCAGTCAGGTATATTGCCATTCATACATTGACTGTTCAGCTAGGGAGGGAACTGTGCCAAGTGTTGCCTGCTGTGCATTCCCTGACTGGCTGTGATACACAAGCAAATTTGGGACTAAACTTTCTGCTCTAAAGGCACACCCAGAAATGTATTTAAAAGAATGTGGAACTAAAAATAATTTTGAAAGTCAAGTTATCATGGCTGAAGAGTATTTGACAAGAGTGCTGAAGCAGGCAACAATGTGTAAAACAGCAGATCACCTGAGAAACTATATATATCATCATTCCAAGAGGTCATGTTTTAAGAACCTACCACCTACTAACTATGCAACAATACAACATATAAAAAGAGCTTACTTTACAACATATCACATGATTTCTGTTTTATCTAAACCTAAATGGGAGCCCCTTGATCCTATGTTACAAGATTATAAAGTAGCAGATGATCTTTTGGTGCTAACTGATGGAAAGAACCCATTACCTGCAGAATTCATTGTGATGTGCAGTTGTACAAAATGTGGAACATATCACTGTCCCTGTCGCAGCAATCATGTTCCTTGCTGCAGCTTTTGTAAATGTCAAAGTGTCTTAGTTGTAAGTGATGCAACATGTAGCAATCCTTTAGGTTATAGTATGGAATGAGGAATCTTATTAAAAGCACAATCATGAGAAGCAAATACTGTAATCCATCCATAAGAACTTGTGTAAATTTGACTCCTTTACGAATGTAAGTTAAAGCTTAGAATATTTAGCCATGAAAATAAACAACAGACATTTCAATTATCTATAAATGCAATACATGTATTTACATTATCAAATATATACTGCCTTTGAATTTATCTTTTGATATTAAAACTATTGTTATGGATGTTTGAATTAGTTTAATTCAACCAATACAACTTCTTCATTTGCAATGTCATAGTACCCTTTTAATACTAAAGCTACGTCATAGGTTAATAAAATTTTCATGCTATATCCAGAATTTATAAAGTCAATAATTATTTAAGGAAATTGTGCAAGCTATATATTTTTTATAATTTTATTCACCTGAGGAGTTTTTCAAAGTACTTTATCATCAAATATTAATCCCCATACCATGATAAAGTGCCACCTAGATAGCAATGGCCATAAATGGGCATTTTAAAAATAAAGTTTTTATGAAAAGTTACTGTATGCTTCTGTGTTTAGAAAGTAATAAAGCGCTTATTATTTTAATAATATCGTGTTGCTGTGTTGATTTTTGTCAACATATGCAATTCATTCTTTAATATTGTTTGATTTTTACCATTTTTCCTTCATGAGGTAAATCATCAGCTTTTCTTGATTTCTGGTGATATTTTGGGTATTTATGACCCAATATAGAAAAAACTAATTAAAAGGAACATTTTGAGTGGCAAATGAGCCCTCTGCGTTAATTTTCAAGGGATATATGGGTATTTTAAGGTCAGGTACCCAGAGTTTACGGGTCGAAATTATCAACCGATATAGTGAAATTAAGCCTAAATTTCTCACTTGCTATCGTTTCAGAAAGCCCACCCTGATTTTTCAGATAATTCAAGGTGTCTACTGTAAAAGGCAAGTGGGTGAATTAGGGTACATCTCATGCACACGGGAACCCCCCCCACATCTCATGCACACGGGACCCCCACCCCACCCCAAGGGCATGTATTATAGAGGGCGACTGAGGCGAAGCAAGAGTACAGAGGTAAGGGTTATATCATGTCTTGTAAAATTAAGGAAACGTTAGGAACGAGATAGGGAAAAGTGTTATTATTAAGAAAAATAAAATGGAGAAAAATGCAAGAAAATTTGGTATTGAGAATTTCATAAGATAGGTGAAAGCGCACAGGTTCTTAAGTTAGTGACGCAGAGTAGCTGCCCGTGAAATTTTGTATCTTCAGAATAGCAGTTGTGCTGGGTTGCCAGATGACTGATCATTAGGAATTAGGAAGTGCTTTGCTAGGGATTTATTGCATGTGTTAGCTGTGAACAGTTAGCTAAGAGTGTTGTTAGGAAACAGTTACGTCGGAGAAAGTGTACAATTTCTCTGTCTGTGATGTAGGCTTCGAATTCGCGATATTTAAAAAACGTGTTGCGACCTCTGGCAGTTTGACGCCGGACCAGTAGCTGCTCTTAGCTTGCGCATGCACAAATCAGCGCCCTTCTTCACTCTCCAATTCCAATACCGTTATTCAATACAAACTCGTATTCAGTGTTAAGTAAAGTAAAGGCATTGCTGACGTTTAAAATTAAATAATTTGATTGTGCATTCAAAACCCGACTTCAGCCAAGAAAGTCGAGTGTTCCTTTTTCCTAAAATTCTAAATCGGCATTGTTATGACTCAATCAAGAATGAGTTAGCTATCAGCTGTTTTCCCCGCGCGCCTCAATTCCACATCTCCCGTTCACGGCGAACGAATTTCATTGCTTTTCGCCCCTAATGCAACCCTAACGAAAATACCTTGATACTGTGAGGATAATTTGAAAAAAAAAAAAAATTTTTCACCATATAATTTGTTATGATGGGAGCTAGCCAGTAAAATTACGTAAATACCAAAAGTAATTTTTAGAAAAAAAGTAACTTGAGTAATTTTGCACGACGTAATTTATCGTAAGAAAAGGTAGAGTCACTTAAATCATAACAAATACGTTCCATTTCCATACGCTCCCAGAGAGAGAGAGAGAGAGAGAGAGAGAGAGGGGGGGCGTTTTCTTTTATCATAACAAGGGGCATACAAAATTTAATTAATGAGTATTGGAAAATAAACCCACTAATCTATAAAGCCAAGTACAATAAAAAAAATTTTTCTTTTCATTTTACCCACCTTTTGATCTTTTAAGATCCCGTCCAAGTATTTCTTTTACTCATTCACACATAGTGCGCAATTTATATACTCGCTCATGTCCATTGAACGTCTCCCTTTCTTTATATTTCCATTAAGTGCTTCAGCCACGGAGTGAATTCTTGTGCGTTTCATAAAGAGTACATTCCGCCATTCAACTGTCGTGCACGAGTGGGTAGCCATCATTCAAGACTTGCGTATACCGCAAGCACCAAATCGCATATTGCGTGCAAACCCCATAACCTCCCTTTCCTCATGTTAGGGAGAAGGCTTCCTTTCCTCATGTCAGGAAGCAACCACTAGTTCTTAGGACTAGCCACCCACGAGTGCAAACCCAAGGGTTTTCCTTTCCACACTGCCACTAATCCAAGGCACTGCCAACCAATTAAGTTACTGCAGCACTTACCCTTTCTACTTTCCCTCTTACTCCTTACTTATCTTCTGCCTCAAGCAGAGTGTCATTCCTTTCAGTGCAGTTTGGTTGCACTGCCTTTTAGTGTTGCTAACCAGAGCACACCGGCACCCCAGTGCCACCAAGACAAACCAATTATATATAAGCCACTGCACTTGTACCTGATCTACAGAGTGCCACCAACGGTGTATCCTCCCAGAGGGACCTTAGCACCTTCAGGATCACTACCATTCTCCAAGTGTTCTGCCCATAAAGAATTATAGCTTCAGGACCACCTCCATATACCAGCGTATCTGCCCATAATGACCATTCCTCCTTCAGGATCGCTCCATCAGTGTGACCTTCACACTGCACACTCAACTACAGTGCCACTTCATTGAAAAAGGTGCCACACCACTGAAGTGCCACCAAATTATGGGACACTTCCTCAACGTCACGGACCATTTCCCCTTGTCATCCTCATAAACTATACGCATGTCTTTGGAACAGTACCAAGCCCTCATGAACATGGGCAAAGACACAGGTTTCACAAGACGGGAACTCACCCAGGGGGTGAAAGAACAGTTGAGAGAATAGAAGAGGTATGCGGATGAACAGAGGCAGCTGGAAGATGACTGAGAAGAAAGGAGAAGACAGCATGAATTAGCCTTCAAGGAAAGTGAGCAAGCTCTTAGGGCAAGCAAGCAAGCCCTCAAGGCAAGCGAGCAAGCCCTGAAGGCAAGCAAGTTGGCTCTCATAGAAAAGAAACCCGAGCTGGAGATAGCAAGGAAGGAGAGTAATGAAGCCATAACGATCCAACAAGCCTCCAACCCCACACCTGCCGCACCAGATGCTCCATTCTCAAGCCTTAATTCCCTAGTCTCCAAGTGGACTGAGGAAGAGTCGGAAGCATGGCTAGAAGAGATCAAGGCACTCTTTGACAATTACCTCACCACCGAGACAGAAAGAGCCTTAGTGTTTACCAAACACATGGAAGGAAAAGCCAAGACAGCCCTCCGCTTGCTGGAGCGGAGTCCAAGAGGCGACATGACCGAAGTCCGTAGGGTCATCACCAAAGCCTATGAGATAACCCCGGAGAAATGGAGACAATGGTTCCGAGGTCTTGCCAAGGAAGTTGGCTGGTCTTGGACGGAATGGACCTGTCACAAGACTCAGTCTGGTACCCAATGGTTCGACTCCTTGTCATGCACGACCCTTGAGGACTTATTCAATCGGACCATGTTGGAGGATCTTTTCCAATGTGTGCCTGGGTCCCTTGCTGTGTATCTCAGTGATAAACAGCCCACACACTTGTGGAAGCCTGCTGTATGGCTAATTCCTGGGAAATATTCAACCAGTCCCACCGCTGCATAGTGTCCCCTGGGTACCTCTCAGGCTCAACTCGCTCAAAGAACGGCCTGCCAAGCAAGCCTACTTACACAAACTGTAAAAAGTTTGGCCATGCTGAAGCTGATTGCCAATACAAGTTGGGCAACAATAGGCAGCCTACTAACAACCAACAGAATTCCTCTCCTTCTATGTCCGCTCAACCTTCTCCATCGACCGTCACCATAGGAAGATCAGCCCATCCCAAGGGATCCTGCCAAGAATGTGGAACTCCAGGGCACTATACTACTGGATATCCTGGCTGCCCGAAGCATATGTCCTCTACTAAGCACATCAACCTGATTTGTGCCACATCCTCCATGGCTGTGCTGCCAGAAATCTCATCCTGAGCAGGTCTGGACTCAGTCAGTCTCAGTAGCCCCTCTGGGTGGCTGTAGCCTACCAGTGAGCCTGCTAGCTACAGTAGACACTGGCTCAGACATTAGCCTGATTGATCGGGCCCAAATGCCAGCCAGTGCTACTGTTGATGAAAAGACCAGGTGGATGATGTCTTGGATAGAGGAGCAAACCAAGACCATTCCCACAGTTGAACTTTGGGTAATCACCCCTTGGGGCGCACAACCTCACCGCCTTGACGTGGTGAATAAAAACAGGCACAAAGTGGAGTTGTTGTTAGGATGAGACATCCTCTGGGGATGTCTGTTCCTCATGACACTCTGTTGTTTATCTACCTCCACCAGGGAGGCTACTCCACAACCACGTGACTGGGACACCACCACTGTGACAGGCATGCCACCTTCAGCCCAACCTTCCGTTCACCGAGGTGTCCCACTGAAGGGACATTCTGAAACCAAATCCAGGCCCAGTCCTCAATCTTCACAAAAGGATGGCCACCAAAAATCTCCTCCCTCACCACGAAGGGAAGTCACCAGGTACCGCTGCAAGACCTACAACATAACAGGACACTCCGCCAATTGGGCAAGATGCCCTAGCAAGCAGACCGCAATGGATACCAGATCCACAACCATTCCAAGAGGCTCTGCCCTCCACTCAAGACTGGAATCTCTGTCTCCCACTATTTCAGGTACACTGAGGGGTTTTGCACCCCCGGGTCCCTCATCAGCCACACCTGACTCCAATCCTCTGCCAGTGCCACTTGAGAGCACCGAGCAGTGCCAAGCCCCATCTACCTTAAACGGAGCCCCTCTGCTAACCTAAATTCCCGTCCCTGGCCCCAAGTTAGTGCCAGTGCCAGATCCACAACATGACCCGGATCCTCCTACCAGAGATCCTCCAAACCTCACCAAACTATAGCCTTCTCGCACTAACCTGGTGGAGAAGCCCCGCCCACCATTGTAACTGCATAGATTGCAGGATTCGTCAGTATTGTATCTATTTCGAATTTAATCATTAACAAGCATACAAAATATAGCATATTACAAAATCTTGATGTAATATATAAATTTCTATTCTTTCTGCATAGTTGCTGTCACTGAAATACTTGTCATTGTATAAAAACAAACAAAGAAAAAAAAAACGAATGCAACTGTATGCAAAGAAAGGGGAGGTGTGCTGGTTAATGGATCAGCCATTGTTTTAGCGCAGTGGTTCTCAATCTTTTTACTACCATGCCCCCTTTGGTTGGTCATTCCCTCCACGCCCCCCTTGCATCTTCAGCCAAATAGATAAAATTCCCACCCAACTTATATTAAAAAAAGGAAATGTATTGTTGCTTTTAGTCATTTTATTGAGCATGAATTCTGTACAAACAATATAGGATAGGTACATAACATATTCACTGAGGCTATTTTCTTAAGTTAATGAGATGCTTGACACTGCTTCTGAGCTACCAGATGTTGAATGTGTGGTCGAATGCCAAACAGTGCACACCATAAGTCCCCTTCAACGTTCTTCAGCCGGTTTCTGTACTTGGTTTTGACAGCAACGAGTATGGACGTGAGATCAGAGGGTAAACAGAAAGATACTTGATCCAAAACGTCTCAAGATCCAATTCTTTGAAGTCTTCCTCAGCTGTGGAGTTGAACTTTAACTCAAGAAATTCCTCTTGGACTTCCTCTGAAATATCAGCTACATCACAATGAAATGGGTTTCCTATGAATTTCCAAGCTTCACGCTTCTCATCTATATCTGGAAAGTATCTGATGAATTCTGCTTTCAAGTCAGTCAGATGAGTGATTATTTGTTTCTTAAATTCAGGTTCAAGGTGTTTGTTACTGAGAGCAGAATCCAAGTTACTAAAGCAGGCTGTATTTCTGTTCTGAACTCGACTTTTCCAGAGGTTTGAGTTTGGCCAAGAACGCTTGAATGATATCGTGGTGCATGATGATGTTGATGTTTTTCCCCTGTAGTTTAAGGTTGACTGCATCCACAAGGTAAGCTAGAGATAGCAGAAACCATTCAGACATGAATTTATCATGGAGATCTGTCTTGTGCTGCAAATCAAGAAATATTGCCACTTCTTCACGTAGTTCATAAAGTCAGCCAAGCATGTTCCCCTTCGATAGCCTTCAGATTCCATATCCTTACACAACAGTGTGAAGAGACGACTGTTTAAGGCTCCAGCTTCGATAAAGTTGACTACCTTAATGGCCATGTTCAGGACATCTCTCATTTCAGCAGGTAGAGTCCTGGATGCTAAGGCTTCTTGATGAAGTATTCATTGTGTCCCTACAGCAGATGGATTTTTTTCTTTTACCCTTGTGAACCCAGACTGCAGACCAAGCATGGCTGGAGCCCCATCAGTACACACCCCTAACAGCGACTCCCACGAAAGATGATTTTCTTAAAAGAATTTTGATACATCTTGAAAAATATCTGCTGCTGTTGTACAACCTTCCATGGGGTGGCAGAAGAGCATTTCTTCTTTAACTCTGTTACCTGACACGAAACAAGTATACATCAATAGCTGACAACACTGAGCGATGTCAGTCGTTTCGTCACACTAAATAGCACATACAGGAGAAGCTCTTACTTGGTCGAGAATTTGCTCTTTCATATCTTGAGACATTTCATCGATCCCTTCTCTTGACTGTATCGTTTGACAGAGAAATTTGGGAGAGCTTGTTTGCACTACCTTTCCCCAGAACGAGTTCTGCTGCACAGAGTAAGCTTGGTTTTATTAGAGACTCTCCAATGTTATGGATTTTCTTGCACTTTGCAATCAACAAGGCAATTTCATAGGAAGCCTCAACAACCTTAAAAGTCTGTTTCTGAAATGCTCCACTGCCGCCCAGCTTAGCTTGCTTCAAGGAATGCCTTTTAGTTTCAAAGAAAGCCCTGGGTTTGTCAGCTAGAGCAGAATGTGCTGTCTTCAAGTGGCGTTCCAAGCGTGAGGGCCGCATTCCATCATTGCTCAGGGTCTCGAAACATATTACACACTGGGGGACCTCTGTATCCCCTCCTTATGGAGGGACACGAATCCAAATCGAATATATTCGTGAAGATACTTCCGATTCTTTGCACTCATTGTGATTTTATAAATGTGCAGTGAACAACACAAATCTGTGAACAAAATATAAGGCCCGTGTAAGTTAAGATAATCATCACCACATGATCATAAACACCACAACTTGAACAACATGATGACAATGCAAACAACGTGATCAGTAACAAACACATGATCATAACATAATCATTATCAAATATCATATGATCATAAACACCGCACGAATACTAACAAACATCCCAACACGGTCATAAGCACTACTAGGCTACACGACCATAGATCATAAACATCACAGAATGATGATAATTAGAAACACATGGTCACAAACACAGTCACATGATTATTATCAAACAATACATGAATGCTAAATAATAACAACAGTAACTTAGATTAATAAAAAGCATTTAATAATAAGAGTCAATAACAATCATTCATTACTTAAAAGAGAACACTAACTAATACTACAGAGAAAAACATTCATTATCACTCAATAAGAAGATATTCATTAATAATACAATAAAGATACAATTATTTACTTATGTAGGTCTTTATAAATCCACCGCCACTATGTGGCAATGCATTCCCTCATTAACAATAACAATCCAATAACTAACATACAATACAAAATTAAAGCAAAGAGAAAAGACAATTAGTAGCAACAAGTAGATTTTGAATAGCGCATGACGCGCCAATACAAAATAGAGGAAACAGAAATACCGCTCGGCGTGTCGTCCTTACAATAATTAAGTAAATATTAAAAAACTCCACATGTTGATCATAAAAACATGATTATTAAGAAACATGTGAATGCGACTATGGATACTACTTTACCATAACCTAAATTTCATTAAATAAAACAACTATGCCAAACATACCTCAACGCGCTCAACAGAAGAACTGTGAAAGAGAAATAATTATCACAGACAAGTGTGGGAGACGACTAACTGACTGGACGTGCGATGGGGCGGCCGCCGGTAACGCATAAGGACATTTAAATTCAATAATTACAGAAAATGGTTAGCCTGGTAGACTTGCAGAGTATAGAAAACTAAAGTTAAAACTGTAAAGGCGATAGTTTTGTATTTTCTTTTTTATAATAATTATAATAGTAGCCCACGATCTTGGATAAATGGAGTACAGAGTGGGGACCGTTGTGTATTAACCATTTTTTTATAATAAAGATAAATGTCTACTTTTTTTCCCCGGACCCGCGCCCCCCAGTTTGAGAATCACTGTTTTAGCGGGATTGTCGAATCTTACACCTTGTCACCTCGTCAGTTGATTTCAGTGACGTCAACAAATTTCTGATATTTTTCATCCCATTTGAAGGTACATACTTACATAGCTTCATATATTTACTTATTTAATTTCCTGCGTAATCTAACACAAAGTAAGGTTGTCTTTTTATATTTATATTCTTATATTTAAAATTATATTCTTATCAGTGGGGAAACATCTAATACCAATCTTAATGAGCGATCGGAGGAGGAAGTCAGGTAAGCATTACCCATAGGTCTATTAATCATTTTCCTCAGCTCTCCAGTTCCAATCCAGTTGTTAAAGGCCGTGTCCATAGATGGTTGGTTAGGAATGGAAGGTTTGATCCAATTCAACAAAGTTGGGTAAACTTTCATAAAAGTGTTAGATATCTCCTAACAAATAAAGTAAAAAAAAAAAAAAAAAAAAAAAAAAAACTTGTCTAAAACGGGGCATTTTCTTCCATCTGTTTTGTTTTATTTATTTATTTTTTGTAATTTTGTTTTATTTTTTTTTTGTATCCAATGGCAATATTGAGTACCAGTATAGGATTTTATCACAGAGCTGAACTAGAGTGCTTATTCCATATGTAGTCAAACTCAGAAATCATCGCTAGAATTTAGAATACCTGGGGATAGTTGCGGTTCACAGATCAGTTAGGGCTAGGCTATCCACTAAAATCCCTTGGTTAAGCGGTTGAATCTGGCGGAGCCGATTGGTAGCCTCGTATGGGTCTAGTTCCAATATTTGTATAATCCGCAAAATTATATCTTCTTTATTTACCTTTTGTTTTATGCGACTATACATTTAAGCAATTATATTATAAGGTTTGTAAATGAATTTATGCAGTCGTATTGTAAAGAAGCTGTAGGCTATATGCCTATATGTGGTTAATTTCCTTTGTTTGATAACATTCACTTTTAAATTATAACTTTAACATCATGTGATTTTAATACATGTTTCTTGGTATATAGGAAAGATACATACATATAATTTTTCGACATATATTTCCCGATTCAGTATTATTATTACTCAATAAATACATTAAAAACTATATAGCTTTTATATTTCCCCTTCAATTAGCTCGAAAATAGCATAAAACTGCTCTCTCGACAGATTATTAACATTCTTCATAAAAGATATTTTCTGTTATCCAGTAAAATTCAATAGAGTATGTAAGGCTATGTGTTCATATATATATATATATATATATATATATATATATATATATATATATATATATATATATATATATATATATATATATATATATATATATATATGTGTGTGTGTGTGTGTGTGTGTGTGTGTGTGTGTGTGTGTGTGTGTGTGTGTGTGTGTACAAAACTCTAATGGACATGATTCCAGATAGGGATATGTGCCATAGCTCAAGCAAGAAGAGAATAGGCCCATTGCAATTCACGGTTAACGAGCCAATCAAGAAGAATTATTCTGAACGTATATAATCATTATCGAAATCAAGATCAAAGAGAAAGCGAGATGGATGTTGAGAGTAAGACTGCTGTTGCTACAGACATCTCTATCCGAACCCTTCAACGCATAAAACGACAGCAAAGAGAGCATGGAATAAAATCTCCACCCTCTAGGACAGGATATCACCTGTGCTGGGAGCAGTAGACGACTTTCGTAAAGAGTGCCTACGGCGATTGATCCTCTCTTTTTATGAAAGGGGTGAAATTCCCACCATAGAATTTGTACTTGAAAAAATGGAGGAGCCACCAATAAGTTTTCCTGGTGCCCAGATGTCTCTACGCTTACTTGTGAAACAACTTGGATTCCGTTATAAGAAGGTTAGAAGCTGAAGATTTTTGTTAATGGAGAGAGGACATAGTTGTTGCGAGGAACAAATATTTGAGAATCCTAATTGAAAACAGAAACTTCGAGCAGCTCAAAGCAAGAGATTTATCTACATGAAACGTGGATAAGCCAGAACGACTATGTAAGTAAATGTTGGACAATTGCTGACTGATCAGTAGGCCGAAAATTAAAAACAGGTAAAGGTGGCAGATTCATAATTTCACATGCAGGTGGCCGTGATGGATTCATTCCAGGAGCTCTATTATTTTCAGATCAAAAAATGGTAATAAGGGCGACTATCATGACAGCATGAACTATATGTGCTTCCGTGACTGGTTTCAGACACAGCTACTGCCAAATACTCCAGCGCATTCCATTATAATAATGGAAAATGCTTCTTACCATTCAAAAAAGTTAAATAAAGCACCAACCAGCAGTTCCAAGAAATGTGAAATAACCCAGTGGCTAACAGAAAACAGCATCAATCATGATTCTTCACGCAACAAACACGAACTCCTTGACCTTGTCAAAGCAAACAGATGTAAGCAAGTGTATGCCATTGATGAAATAGCTCGTGAAGCGGGTCATCAAATACTCCGACTTCCCCCTTATCACTGACAGTTAAACCCCATCGAACTTATCTGGGCTCAGATTAAGACAGAAGTCAAAAAGAATAATTCTCATGGAAACCAAACTTTGAAGAAAGTAGAAGTAGCAAGAACTGCCATAAACGGCGTAACCGTAGAAGACTGGAGGAAATGTATACAGCGCATGAGGAAAGTTGAAGATGAATATATGAGGAAAGATAGAGCCTTCGACCATCTGTTGGAAAGTTTTATTATAAACATCGATGATGACAGTAGTGAATTTGACGGAGACGAATGATTACATAATGAGAGAAATTGAGATTTAGTGTGAGTGTGTGTTCGTCTTATTTGTAGGCTTGTGTATATTTTCAAAGTGTTATATATTACGTAGGTAATAAATATTATTGGTTTCCTCTTTGACTTTCCTTTATAGTGCTACCAAACATAAATTTTATAATGCATACAAATATGGCTAGCGTATATTTCAAAATATATAATTTTTATTGTATAAAATAACATCCAGATTTACAGACCTAAAATTTAATAGATTATATGGTGCCATTGTTTAAGTCGTCGATTTAATCTAGTCAGTAGTTCTCCAGGTTTTGAATATTTGCATAGTCCTATAGGAAATTAATTTTAGATCGCCTTAAATCAAAGATTAATGCTCTGATGATTAAACCCAAATATAAATTCAAATATAAATTGAAGATTAGTGAATCGGTAAAAATAATTATTTGTGTTGATGCCAAACAATGGTTGTTCCATTAACCAGCATGCCTCCCCTTTCTTCGCATAGAGTTGCAATGGTTTTTTTTTTTTTATACAATGACTAGTATTTCAGTGACAGCAACTATACAGAAAGAATAGAAATTTATAAATTACATCAAGATTTTGCAATGATATGCTATATTTTGTATGCTTGTTAATGATTAAATTCGAAATAGATACAATACTGACGAATCCTGCAATCTATGCAGTTACAATGGTGGGCGGGGCTTCTCCACCAGGTTAGTGCGAGGAGGCTATAGTCATCGCAAATTGTGAACTTCCGACCCCTGACATTTCTTCCTCCCAATCACTTTCACCTGCCGAGGATGACCCTCTGGCAGACCTTAATGTTACACCTTCACTCGTCAACCAGGAACTGTCTGGCCGGGATGCAGACGCTGGCTCTAACATCACAACAGTTGTCACAGCAGCCGAAGTAGGGAACCAGCCCGTAGCTACTAGGGCTACCCCTGATCTGCTCCTGATGGCACTTCTGGCCTTTCCTCAGAGTCGGTGCCCTCATCACCTCCTAGGAATGGCGTAGTGAGACCTTGGAGGCCCACGAAGAAGAAGAAGAAGGGGCGGAAGAGATCCAATTAAACAATAAGAGCCACAAGCTCTCCTTGGCACTCGTGCTTTCATCGGCACCGTGCCTCTCTCTATCTCAGATTGATCCTGGCACCTACCCAGAGAAGATAGCCTGCATGATCTCTGCCCAAGTAGACTAACATCTATTACCCTAGGCCTTTTGCAATATTAACGTTATGCATAA
The DNA here is from genome assembly GCF_040412425.1 of Macrobrachium rosenbergii. NCBI lineage: Eukaryota > Metazoa > Arthropoda > Malacostraca > Decapoda > Palaemonidae > Macrobrachium > Macrobrachium rosenbergii. The sequence goes on along the minus strand of NC_089742.1, from coordinate 2,653,257 downwards.
CCTAACCCAAAACTATCCAATACTCAAGCTGGTACACCCCCTGGTCATTTACCATAATTAACCCTTCAGGTTGCTCATGTTCAAATTTATTGTGTGTGTTACTCTGTAAATCATTACATAATACATTATTAATTGCATTTAGTTAGTTCAGTGTCATTTAGTTAGCACCCGAGCCATAGGATATTAGAATATGCCACAAGCCACATTTACCATGTACCATTGCCTGAAGGTAGAGTTCCCCTGTCATCAGAGACAGCCAGTAGAAGTCTGTAGGCACCACTGTATAGGTTACGCTCTGCTGTAGTAAAGTAAGTAAGTTAGCAAAATGAGTACCCCTCTTAAGAGTTAGGTAGGTCCATTTAGTTATTGCAGTGCAATTCACAATTCATTTAGGGACGCTAGCTGACTAGTCAGGAGGAATAACTTACTTAGTGAAGACCTTCACGCGCAAAAGTGAGCGAATGCCTTTTTAAAGGGGGAAGTTCTCACATATTTTTATTTGTCCCTTATAGTCTGCTAGGTCGGGAACCAAAATTAAGGAGAAATTTGCTTCTCAGTTAAATTCTAGGCTTAGTTTGGCGGCGGGAAGGAAGAAAATGCCCAGATTTGAACTCATATAGGCCTAAAAGTCTAACCCACAAGTCACCTGGCCTGAGGTAAAACAATACCACTCCTTCGCCTGCACTCCCCAGCACGAGATTTATGGGGTCAAGTAGCCGTTACTGAATTGGGGCGAAACCTGGTTGTAGGTAGGCTATAATCCTAACTCTTAAGTCCTTAACTATAGGACCTATTTTTCCCTACAACCTTTTGCTGCCTGTGTGACTTCTTGCAGATGGCCGATGCCCTGGAATTGGGGGCAAACAACAGGGGAACGGCTGAGTCTTGGACACTGTGGCATTCTGTGCAGAGCCACCGATGTGTCGAGTGGCATCCCTACGTCTTTCTTCCACTGGCGTAGACTAACCGACTCTGGAGTCCAAGAACTGCAAATGCTAATGAGCTCAAGCACCAAAGGTATCAGGTACGTCCAGAGCATTTAGTCCTATGCCAGTTACTGTTTCTCTCTGTGAATTTCTCTCAATTATTTTCCGAATTTCCAACTTTTATTCTCCTAACCAAAGCCACCTTTTGGTGCATTCAATCAAACCTACCAACAAAGCAGCCCAAGATTCGCCCCTTTGACTTATCCTAAGCTCCAATTAAATCCACTCAGTGATCAGAATTAGATTATTCCTACCATAGTGTTAACCAAGGGCTAAGTAATTCCAAATGACCAATTTCCTCCATGGTGAATATTTAAGTTTAATGAGAGAGAAACTCATTGATTTGGAATGCTAACCTGGGCTTTTTTACACGAATCCTGTTACTCGGCTCACATGTGGTCGACACAGGCTTGTGAATCATTTATACTTAGAAGTACTACCATTTCTGATAAGCCAGAGAGTGATATGCAGTACTGGGGAAACTACCCATTTCCCTTCACTCTGCGCACCAGTGCTGGATCCCTGCAACTCATTTAATCAGCATCAACGGCTTCCTATTTCCAAGACTTGCTATTCACGGTCTAATAGTATTTCACATTTTATTTAATTACCTGCTGGATCACCAGTTTTCAGATAAATTTCATGATTGCTTCATTTGTAAATAAATTCATCCTAACGTAACTAGTAACTAGTTTCCCATGGCAACATTCCAATCCCTAATCTAGTTCTAATGATTAAGGTAAGTCTCAAACCCTTCCCATTCATTTTTATTACAGTCTGGGTGCTCTCTGTTGGCCCTTAAAAAGCAATAAAAAAACCATTACACTTTTCCAACAGACCCAGATTGTATGAATCTTTATATATATATATATATATATATATATATATATATATATATATATATATATATATATATATATATATATATATATATATATATATATATATATAAACAAATATATATATATATATATATATATTTATATATATATATATATATATATATATATATATATATATATATATATATATATATATATATATATATATATATATATATATATATATATATATATATATATATATATATATATATATATATATATATATATATAATATATATATATATATATATATATAACTGCTAAAACCAATTATTTTCCCAACAGACCCAGATTGTATGACAGGATATATATATATATATATATATATATATATATATATTTATATATATATAACTATATATATATATATATATATATATATATCAAATGAAAATATATATTATAGGGAGGCAGGAAAAACCAATATATTTTCCCCAAAAGATTCCAGAACATTTGCAAAGTTTATATATATATAATATATTTATATATATATATATATATATATATATATATATATATATATATATATATATATATATATATATTGGCCTTATTTATATAGTATATATATATTATATATATATATATATATATATATATATATATATATATATATATATATATATATATATATATATATATATATATATATATATATTTATAGTCTCAATACATTTTCCCAGCTACCCAGATTGGAAATCTTAGCTTAATGATAAATAATATTGCCAAGACCAGGAAGAACATTCTTTATATACAAGCTTTCGAATATAAAACCTCATCATCAGGCTGAAAAAACCGACAAGGATGAGAATCAATAAAATTACAATAAAATGAATTGTCATAATAAATCTTCCAACTTAAAAATACTAACGAAATATAAAATGAACAAGTAAATACAAACTAAATGGGTGATACGTAAAATAACGAAAAATTAAAAACACAAACATAAAAATATGAAAATAAAACTATAGTGAAATGTAAACAAACAACCACTCACAAAGTAAAATATTTAACGACCTAATTGAGTACCTACTATGAAATTACACGATAGCTAGTTGAATACCAGACGAGTTGTTGTTCAATTCCAGGCTTCATCTTTTAATAGTCAAACGACTCTGAAATTAAATAAGTCAGTCTTCTCTGTTTGAACAAAAAACAGTACCTGGAATTGAGGTCAGTGAAAGGATGGTCCTGTGCTAAACTGTGTTCTCTAATGGCAGAAAAGGGTGGTTTGGAAAGGGAAACCTAGTTCTAATAGAAAGACCTCTGTGTTCCAAAATTCTGTGTCTGAGCCAGCCTGAACTAGATCCCAGGTATCGCAGACCACAATTAGAACAAGTGAACAAGCTAACGACACAGGAATTAAGGTCCCACAGGCAGAGTAGGCTTTCTCCTCAAAAAGTGATCTTATTGTAAAGGATTACAGAAAACAAACCGGAAACTGATTTGTTTGAAACAATGCTTAATGTATTTCTTGTAACTTTTTTTCGGACCATATAGCTTACTATGACCAAGGTAAGGCAATTTAATGTACTTTACATCTTTAATAGCAGTACTGTATTGTGCACCGGTCTGGGACAAAACTTTTCATTTAAAAAAATTTGTCAGAACTTTGTCAAATACAAAAATGGGATATGAGTTTTCAGAAAACCCTTTCTGGAGGAAAACCATATCTTGATGAAATAAATTAAAATCACAAGAACAAACATTGTAATGTCTATTAATCAAAGTGCGTATTGAGTTCATCTTATACAACTTTGGCAAAAACTGAGTTAATTCAATCCCAAGCCAGTAAAAGTACTTTTCCTATAAACAGAGGTCCTCAAATTTGCATTCAAGATTTCTGTATACCTGTACATCTAAAAATGACAACTTATTATCCTGTTCCGTCTCACAAGTAAAAGAAATGTTAGGTGACGAAATTAAAATATTCAAAAACAAATCAACATGTGATAATTCCTTAAACACAAGGAAAGTATCATCTACATACCTACATAATTGGGGACAAAGTTTATAAAAGCACTAGGGCATTCAGAATAATAAAATCCAATTTGTTCATAGTAACCCATGAAGCAATCCGCATTCTACAGGTCCAGGAATTTCCCAGCTACTCCATCTATTTGATTATATAATTTACCATCAAAAGTAAAAATGCCATCAGTAGTTGCTAAATGTAATAATTTTTGCAAGTCTATTTTATTAAGTCCAAACACTGATAGATGGTTTTCACATATATTATTAAGAATAATGTCACTTGTTTCTTTTAATGGGATATTGGTGAAAAGAGAGGTTACATCGAAACTAGCCATTATAACATCTTGGTTAAAATTGAAAGAGCATAATTCTTTAACAAATTTGGAAGAATTAGATATGTTAAATTCACCTAAAAGTTAGAGGTTTAAAACTGGAACCAAAAACTTAGACAGGTTATAACTAAAAGTACCAATTGAGGAAATAATAGGTCTTAAAGGGTTTCCTATTTTATGTACCTTAGGCAGACCGTACACATAACCAGGCTTAGACCCTGAAGCAAATAAAGAGCTATATGTAGCTTCCCCAATCTTATCTCTCAGACCTGTAAGCAACCTATTTAGTTTGTCTTCTAATTTCAAAAATGTGACTCACAATATCTACATTTAAAATCCTAAATTTTGTATTGTCAGAGAGTATTTCATTAATTTTATCTAAATAAACAGACCTATTCATTAATACAACACCCCTACCTTTATCTGGCTTGATAATAACTATACTATTATCGTTCTTAAGGTTACGTAAAATATTGATTCTGTCTTTATTTAACTGATTGTCACCCTCCTTTTTTGGATTAAAATTTTTTGAAGGTATCGTTTGCAATTACACGAAATTTTGCTAAAAACGTGAAGTAATTTTCACTGCCAAAATGTCACAGCCTCTCAAAGTTGAACATAGTTTTTCAAAACTTAAAAAATACTTAAAGAAATTGAATTTCATGGGGATCAAAGCAAAATCAAGACCAAGAGAAAGAACTTCCTTTTCATCTGTTGTTAAATTTCTGTTAGAAAAATTAAAAATAACTTTACTACTATCTATTTTCTTATTAACGTCAACACCAAGATTTCTTAAACTTTCTATTTTGTGTTAAGCTAACATCAGCCAATTTTTTCTCAACGTTGGAATCTAAATCGAGCGACAAACACTTAAAATCCAAAAAGAAAGGTTGTTCTTTAAATCCCCGATCTAGTGAAGACAAATCTGTTAAAACTACCTCTTTCTTTCGTTTTTGTGCTCTAACCTCAAAGTCTAAAAGTTTAAACTGCCATGAGAGATAAGTTTTCGTGTTGGGAAATCCCTGGAATAAACCTTAAATTTAATGAAATTAGGAATAACACGGTAATCCTTGCAAGTATTCAGAAATCGTATGTCTTCCTCAATCTTCTTGGATCTATTAACGAACCTTCTCATGACGTCTAAACAGCTGTAACGTCGAGCATACGATGCCATAACGTCTCAAAATAGTCTCGGTAATTGGGCGGCTACTTGGAAATCTTAGCTTAATGATAAATAATATTGCCAAGACCAGGAAGAACATTCTTTATTACAAGCTTTGGATGAAGAGAAACCTCATCATCAGGCTGAAAAAACCGACAAGGATGAGAATCAATAAAATTACAATAAAATGAATTGTCATAATAAATCTTCAGCAAAAATACTAACGAAATATAAAATGAACAAGTAAATACAAACTAAAGGGTGATACGTAAAATAACGAAAAATTAAAAACACAAACATAAAAATATGAAAATAAAACTATAGTGAAATGTAAACAAACTACCACTCACAAAGTAAAATATTTAACGACCTAATTAATGTACCTACTATGAAATTACATGATAGCTAGTTGAATACCAGACGAGTTGTTGTTCAATTCCGGCTTCATCTTTTTAATAGTCAGCGACTCTGAAATTAAAAGGTCCAGTCTGTTTGAACAAAAGAAGACAGTACCCAAAATCCAGGTCAGTGACCTAGGCAAGGAAACTGATGGTCTGTTGCTGCTTAAACTGTGTTCTCTAATGGCAGAAACATCAATTTGGAAAGGGAAACCTAGTTCTAATAGAAAACCTCTGTATTCCAAAATTCTGTGTCTGAGCCAGCGGGAACTAGATCCCACGTATCGCAGACCAACAATGCGAACAAGTGAACAAGTACACGACACAGGAATTAAGGTCCACAGGCACAGACCCGCTTCTCACTCAAAAGTGATCTTATTGTAAAAGGATTACAGAAAACAAACCGGAAACTGATTTGAGTCTCCAAACAATGCTTAAGTATTTCTTGTAACTTTTTCGGACCATATAGCTACTATGACCAAGGTAAGGAATTTAATGTACTTTACATCTTTACTATCAGTACTGTACACCGGTCTGGGACAAAACTTCCTTCATTTAAAAATTTTTTGCAGAACTTTGTAAAATACAAAAATGGGATATGAGTTTTCCAGAAAAGTAAGATTGTTGGAGGAAAAACCATATCTTGATGAAATAAATTAAAATCAACAACAAACATTGTCCGCTCTATTGTAATAAAGAATGTTCTTACTAGGTCTTGGCATATTATTGATCATTATTCCATATATATATATATATATATATATATATATATATATATATATATATATATATATATATATATCATATATACATATGGATATTTATATATATATATATATATATATATATATATATATATATAACGTATATATATATATATATATATATATATATATACATATATATATATATACATTTTGCTCCGATATATATATATATATGAAAAATATATATATATATATATATATATATATATATATATATATATATATATATTATATATATATATATATATATATATATATATGATGAACTAAGGAAGGATGTTAGCTCCCATTTTGAACTCATTGTGGGGAAAGCCCCATCTCAGCTGACCTGGGGTAAAACAATAGCAACCCCCTTCACCCCTATCAACGATAAGTATCTGAGCGGCCTTCTTGGGGAAGGAAACATGCACGTCTGTTAGGGGTGGGGCTGGAGAAGTCCAGGCTGTGAGATAGATAGGAGCTTAAACTCTTAGTAATTAATCATAAGACACAATTTTCTCCAATCTTTTCCTGGCTGTATGACCCTTTGTAGATCGTCCTAGGACTTGACTTCGAAGCAAACACTCTGGTAGGCGCGCACTGGTTTTCAACACTGAGAAGTTAGCCAAGAGAGGAACAGGTGTCCTGCACTTCAGCATCAAAGACCCTACGCAGAACCTGTACTCGAGACACAAGTGCAAATTTTCCATCCGTCTGCTGGTGACGACTAACTACGGTGACCAGCCAAGCCTCACTTGTTCAGCGCAAAACATCTACATGCCCCAGGTACGTCGACCACAATTAGTCAATAAGCCAGCTCCTTTCTCTCCGTGAAATTCTTCGGTTTTTTAATTTCTCCAAACCTCAGTTTTCTTCCTTCTAAAAAGCAGCCCCTTTGTTAAGTCATCCTACTTCGAGCAGCCCATCAATCGCCCCCATGATTTGTTTTGAAACCAACCTAATACAATTCAGTGATAAGTATTCAAATATTCCCTCCATAGTGTAAATTAAGGGCAAATTAATTAAAGTAACTCAAGTGATCAATTCCTCAATAGTGCATAGATTCATTGTGCTTTGTTTAGTAACTAAGGGAGGTTTCATTTGCCAGGTGTTTGTACTGACTCTGGAATTTTCTTCCAGGAGATGACACACCCTGACCAGTTCGCAACTCTATGCCAGGATACCCTTTACTGACTGCCATCCAAATTTCGCAACCATTCCTGGTCGCACCCTGATTGCAAGAATCCGTTGCCCACACAGAACTCATCTTGATTAACTAATGTCCATTATCCTGGAATCTACACCTTTTATTGTATTGCTGCCTGTGAATTGGTGCATTTTTGGCATATCAGAGTTAATTGTCTTAATAGGAGTTGTTGCCTCTGTGGCCCTTCATATTTACATTGTCTGTCCTTAAATTACTGCATTCAAGATCTATCATGTGTGAATTATTTGTCTGTAAATTGTTACATCTTTGGTCTCCCATACCTACCCAATTCTCTGTAAATAAATCACTTTTAAATGTAAAGGAATTCTAATTCTAAATCGGCGACCTTCATTATTTACGTAAATCAAGGAAGATTCTAGTGAGCTGTTCGAGGCTTTTCTTTTCTTTCATTTCATTGACCCCTTCATTAAGCCCTAAGTTCTTGGCTAAGAATGAAAGTTTCTAACCTTTCCCTACACTTTGAAATTAGACAGACCTTATTGAAGGAACCTAGGAGTTCTATATCCAGTTATAGCTCTCAAGTACTTCCTTAAAGAACACAGGACACTATATAAATAATTTAGGGTGTTCTGTGAGGCAACCAGTTAAACCTATGTCGAAGAATGCACTGGAATTCTTCATTAGGGACGTCATTTATACGCATACTCTAGTTGTGACTCTAAACTTCATTGTTGGAGAGTAACGCTCACGAGGTGAGGGCAGTATATATATGCCTCCATGGCGTTCCAGAAAAATATAGTACTCAGTGACATTATAGTGCCACATTTTGGCGAAGTCAATTTGGTGTTTGAATCACACTATATATTGGCGATGTTTATATAGCATACTTAAATTGCTTTTCTGGGACCATACATTGCTGCTTCAGCAACCTTATATATAGGGGTAACTCTGATCCTAACCCTTATATTTATATTTTGGGTCGACTACTGGAGGCAGTCTTCCCAATCTTGCAAATATAACGCTATATTTGTTGGTAGGTGGTTAGCAATGCTATATCTTTGTATGGTCTATGATCTAGACATATGTGGTCACGCCCCGTATACAGATCATTATAATATTTATATATAGGTACTACCTCGCTAATCTTATATAGTAAAGCAGAAGCAGACTAGGATATATATATAGTAACCACTCAGTCAGCTATAATATATCAGATAAGGAACCAAAATAATTTTACCAATAATTGGTTTTTTCCCAATATCTGGCTGTCTCTGCCCCCTCCAAAGGTGGTATATATATATATATATATATAGTCTCATGAACAAAATGATATTTTAATGATAAAATAAAGTTTGTTCATACTATATGCAGATATATATATATCATATTGCCCTCCCTCCTCCCTCAGGAGTCAGTGGCGTTAGAAAATCTGAATAGAAAATGGGAATGGTTCCTGATATATATATCCCATATAAATGGGTACAACCACCTGCCCGACCATCATATATATATATTTTGAAATTCTGTCGGACTTCGGAGAATACAGCTATATATATATCTACCAGTAAGTATGAACAAACTTTATTTTATCATTAAAATATCATATTTCTACACATACAAAAGACACAGTTTATGAAATATATGTCTATATATATATGTGTGTAATATATATATATATATATATATATATATATATATATATATATATATATATATATATATATATATATATATATATATATATATATATATATATATATATATATATATATATATATATATATATATATATATATATATATATGTATATATATATATATATATATATATATATATATATATATATATATATATATATATATATATATATATATATATATATATATATATATATATATAACATATATATACATATATATATATATATATATATATATATATATATATATATATATATATATATATATATATATATATATATATATATATATATATATATATATATACATATATATACATATATATATATATATATATATATATATATATATATATATATATATATATATATATATATATATATATATATATATATATATATATATATATATACATATATATGTAACATATTATGGAAACAGATAAAATATTCTGTATATATATATATCATATATATATATATATTGGTCTATCTTATACATATAGGCGATGGAGGGGTTCATATATGTTCTCTCTATCTCTATATATTATATATCTCTATCTATATCTATATATATTATCCCCTCTCTATATATATAAAAAGATCTATTATATTCCATATATAAATAGATAAATGGTTCGTATAATAAAACTCAATATTTATACAAAAATATATTTATTATTTAAAGCAACCCAATAAGTAATGAATAAACAAAGCAAATATTAAAAGGCATCATAAATGAAATCGTCATATAAAAAAAATAATAACTATAACTCAAAAGTATAATCATATATAATGGATATAAATCATAATATATATATATACTAATTAATATTATTATATATATATCTCAAAAGTAATATATAGAGATATTATACTTTATGCAAGGTATGCATTGTATGTCTCTATAATCACATATCATATATATCTATATCATTATAAAGTCATCACCACAACCACCATAACCATGACATATGTCGAAAAAATTAATACAAAATAATATATATTTCCCCAAAAATATGCAAGTATAAACATAATAAAAAATGCATATTAAACAGATATAAAAATATAATATTGAAATAAAAATATATATATATAACTTTGCACACAAGTTCAAAAATATCTTTGAAATATGGTAAAATACCATAAGTCCACAATTCACATAGAAAAACGATTGAACTGTCTTTTCTGCCAATTCTAAGGAGGTTGCCACACTCTCAAAGATAATGTTTCACGATCTCGCTCTCTCTCTCTCTAATGAACGATCGAAAAGATTTTTTCGTTCTCGCATTCCACATAAAAGATGAAATTCTGTAACATAAACTCATGTAAAACAACCTTAAGGTCAATGACTTTCCTACAAAAATAGATTTATTATTTAAAGCATGATCAACAAGTTGCTGAATGAACAATTCTGCAAAGATTAAAGGCATCATAAATGAAATCTCACAAAAAAAATAATCCAACTTAACTCAATCATAGCTAAATGGACTTAAAGTCAAAATTTTCTCACATACTCTATATATATATATATATATCTCAAAAGTCAATCCACAGAGATATATATATATTTGCAAGGTATATGCATTGTATGTCTATATAATCACACCATCATGACTATATCATATCATTGCCCACAAAGTCATCACCACAACCACCAAACCATGACATCTGTCGAAAAATTAAGCACAAAATAATAACGATTTCCCAAAAAAAATATGCAAGTATAAACATAATAAAAATGCATGGTTAAACAGAACGCACTAAAATAAAATATTGAAATATAAAATATATATTGAACTTTTACACAAGTTCAAAAATGTCTTGAAATATGGTAAAAGACCATAAGTCCACAATTCACATAGAAAAACGAAGAGTCTGAACTGTACCTATATGCCAATTCTAAGAGCTTGCCACACTCAAAGATATATGTCTTACGATCTCGCTCTAGCTATATATAATGATCGATCGAACTAATTTTTATAATATATACAAAAATCGAGATTCTGTAACATACGAACTCATGTACCCACATAGCAACCATGTCATATGACTCATATATATATCGCGTATTCATCATATTAACTGCTGAGATGATCATCACTATTTGCTGAATACAATGTTATGCATATGTATATGGCTTCATATAGTATATCTATAACCAAAATTCTATCCATACATATATGTTATGATATATGTTATATGTATATATTATATGAATATATATATATATATATATATATATATATATATATATATATATATATATATATATATATATATATATATATATATATATATATATATATATATATATATATATGTCATAAACTGGATGTCTTATTTGGGAGAAATTGAAACAAGGTTTATATTGATGCTGCCATGAAACCAAGAAAGCTCAGCTTATCAGCAAAAGGAAAAGCTATTTGAAAACTTACCTCAAATTTTCATGGATTTACAAGTGAATGAGAAAGGTCGCCATTTGGAATTAGAATTCTTTTACAAATTTACAGGAGTTTATTTACAGAGACTTTAGCAATGAAACAAGGAGACAAACAATACGACATGATAGTCAATGGGCAGACTCATTAATAGGACACATGGAACAATAATGCAATGATTGGCAATAAGGAAGCTGATTAATAAGGGGGCCAATGTGCAATACAATCAGTCCAATGATAATAATACTAGTTAGTCATGCCCCGATTACACGAAATAGTCTCAGATGATGCAAATGATTGAACTCCAGGATGGGAGAATAATTCATATAAACATTTTCGGGCCACAATGGACTTGGTATCGACTGCGACCAGGAATATTCAGGATTGTGGGTTGGCAGGCTAAATAATGGGGGCACGGAGTGCGATAGGCCAGCTTGTCTCTCCTGAAAGAGAGGTCCCGAGATTAACAATGGAGGCACACAGAAGGAAATGGAATCCCCTTTATAAATGGGGATACTTACACAATTAAATATTAACCACTACGTAGCCCAGCAGATAATTAGGATGAAATCACGTAGGCACAATATGGGAATCGTAGCTGCGTGGGCTCTAACAATGAACACGTGATCGCACTCATATAAGAGTAAATTTAACACTGGTATTGCTTAGCCTAAATTTGCCCTTAAATTTCACGGGGGGAGGGATAATTGATACTTAGCACGGGATCTTTACTTAAATTCAAGGCACATTAATGGCGAGATATGGGAGGCCGGGCAGGACTTACAAAGGAGGATTGCTTTTTGGAGGAAGGAGTTAAAGTTTAAAGAAATAGAATTTTAAGGAGTTTAAGTAAAAGGGGGGAAGGGCTGGTTTACTGACTATTTGCGATGGACAAACCTTGTCTGATAATTGTGGCACCAACAGTCATCTCAGCTGTCCGTCGATAGTAGTTCAACCAGCGTAAAAGGAGAATAGGGCGATAGATCCACCCGGTTCTGAGATGGGAAAGCTTCTGCCTTCCCAAAGCCAGCTGCGTCTTGTGGGGCCTCAGCATTAGTCAGACATCCCTGCAAATATGTCAAGAGAACCAGCAAAGAGGGCAGAGAAAAAGCATACTTAGAATTAGGTGCTTTAAGATTAAAATCCTACCTGGGCCCTAGCCTTATTAGGCCAATTTGACCTTCCCCATACCTAAATGCTTCCCTATCGCGTGATGGGGGTGAAAAAGGGAGTGGCTATTGTTTCCCAGGATCAGGCAATAAGGGGGTGTTCCCCCACTGCTACACACTGGTACTAACAGCCCTGATCTAGTTCAAACTATGCTTGTTTCCATCCGTTAATTTTCCCCGCCCGACAGTCAAATGAATACCAGATTATTTCAAAATTAAATAATGCACGGAAGTCTTCAGGAGGGAGGGATGTATATCCTTGACAGGTCCCCCCTTAAAAAAGGTCCTTCACACCCTTTTGGGTGTGAGGGTCTTAGCTAATTCCTCCCGACTGGCCCGTGACCCTACATAAGGTGGATTGTGGCTCTGGACATCTAAAGGAACCTACCTAACTGATAAGAGGGGTTCTGAATTGGCTAATTTACAGGCCTTACCTACCTAAGGGTATAGATACGGCTACTAACTGGCTAGGATGATGGAAAAAATCTACGCCTAGACAAATGCACGCTGTAAACACCTAACTTAAACTAACATACTATCCCCATGCCTCTGGCACTGAACGAGCTGGCACTAACGAATGGCACACACTGAGTTATGATCGGCACTATGCTTTACAATTAACACGCAACAAATTGAAACATGACAAACTGAAGGTTAATTCACAATGTATGATTAAGTAATTTATCAGTTTGAGTCTAGAGTGGGTTGGAGGGAGGTTAGTTAGAAAAGGGTTAGTAGTACAAAGGCCTAAGTGATTAATGGTAATGCTACGGGCTCATAGGTCACACAGGCTACCCTCTCTGGGCAGGTGCCAGGATCGCTCTGAGATGGAAGCGGCACTGTGCCAACGGGATGAGTGCCAAAAGAGCTTATGGCTCTGACTCACTAAGTGAATTTCTTCTGCCCCTTCTCCTTCTTCGGGGGCCTCCAGGGTCTGGCTAGGCCATTCCCAGGGGGCGATGAGAATACCGACTCTGAAGAACAGCCAGGAGTGCCGTCAGGATCAGGATCAGGGGCAGCCTCAGGGGCTCTAGGCTGGTCTCCCACTTCGGCTGCTGCGACAACCGTCGTGGGAAGAGAACCAGCGTCTGCGTCCTGGCTGGACAGTTTCTGGTCAACCAGAAAAGAGGTAATATCCAGGCCTGCCAGAGGGTCGTCCTCAGCAGGTGGTCGGAGGTTCGTACTGTGCGATGATCATGGTTGTAAGATTTGGTGGATCTCCCGTAGGAGGATCCGAGTCATGTTCGGGGTCCAGCACTGGCACTAACTCAGGGCCAGGCACAGGAAGTACGCTGGCAGGGAGCATCCAGCCAAGATGGGCGGAGCTTGGCACTGACCAGTGCTTGCAAGTGGCACTGGCAGCGAATTGGTGTCAGACAAAGCTGAAGGGGGACCCTGGGGGTCAAGACCCCTCGATGTCCCTGACATGATCTGGGACAGCGATTCCTGTCTTAATGAGAGGGCTGGACCTCTGGGTTCGATGGAGTTGGCCACTGCGGCTAGCCTACTGGGGCACTTTGACCACCTCTCGGAGTGTCCCCTTACGTTGCAGGTCCTGCAGCGGTAATTTGTGCGATCCTGTTGGGATGAGGGAGTGATGCGTTGATGGCCGTCCGGTCGCAAGACCTGCGGACTAGGCCTAGAATGTGGATGTAGTGGATTATGTTCTGTCGCTTTTATGCAACTGGAAGGTTCGGCTGACGGTGGCACAGCTGTCACAAAGGCTGTCACAAAGGCTGGATGTGCTGGCGGAAGCAGTCAGGCAACAGAGTGGTGTGGGGGTGGGACATCCCCAGAGGATGTCTCGACCAAGCAAGAACTCCACTCCGTGCCTAATTCACTTGAAAAAACCAAGACGGTGCACCTTGTTGTTCCAAAGGGTAATCAACCTGAGCTCAACTGTGGGGACGGTCAGGGACTGTTTGTCCACCCAGGGCACGGTCCACTTGGTGTGTTCCTCTACCTTGGCACTGGCTGGCACTTGGGCCCGATCGATCAGACTAATGTCTGAGCCAGTGTCGGCAGTAGTTGGTAGGTGCACTGGGGGGCTGGAACCATCCTGAGAAGCCACTGAGACGGACTGTGTCCAGACCCTCTCAGGGTGAGTTCTCTCTGGCGGCTCAGCTAAGGAGGCGGTGGCACTAATCATGTTCACATGCCTGGGCGTGACCACATGTTTTGGGTATGTAGGATACCCAGCAGAAGAGTGTCCTGAAGCTCCACAGTCTCGGCAGGGGCCCCGGTGATGTGTTGATTTCCCGGCAGTGACAGTTTGCTGGGAATACGGTGTAGAATTAGGTGGAGAGGAGGACTGACGGTTGCTGGTAGGCTGCCGAGGGTTGTTGCCCCGCTAATTGCCATCTTTATAGTGGCAATCTGCTTCGGCATGGCCATACCTTTTACAGATGGGGCACGAAGGTTTGTTAGCCGGGCTGTTCCGTGAGCGATTGAGGCCCGAGAGGTGTCCGGGTGGCACTATTTTGCGCTGCAAGGTTACATGGGAAGGATTGTATGTCTCTCAGGCATCAGCTAAGCGGCAGGCTTCCTTGAGGGTGGCTGGCTGCTTATCATTAAGATACACAGTCAGAGGCCCGGGCGCACACTGGAAGAGGTCCTCCAGTATGGTCCGGTTGAACAAATCCTCAAAGGTGTCGCACCGCATAGACTCTAACCAGTGGGTCTCCGCTTGGGTCTTGTGACAGGCCCATTCTGTCCAGGACCAGCCGACATTCTTAGCCATACCTCTGAATCTTTGTCTCCACCTCTCAGGGTGATTTCATACGCCTTAGCGATGGCCTCATGGACGGCAGCCATGTCCCCTCGATGATCTCTTTCCAGGGCTCGGTGAGCAGCCTTAGCCTTCCTGTCTAAGTGCTTGGTAAGCAGTAAGGCCCTCTCAGCCAGGCTGATGTCATAGGTCTCGAAGAGGAATTTAATCTCTTCAAGCCATTGTTCCGGCTCGTCTTCAGTCCATTTTCCCACAAGGTTATTGACTGTCGACAGAGAGGTATATATGGCAGATGGAGTTGGGCTAGAGGCTTGTTGTGCTGCTAAAGCTTCTGCGCTTTCCTTCTTGGCTCTCTCCAACTCGAGCTCCCTGTCTTTGAGGGCTAGTTCATGCTGTCTTCTTCTTTCTTCTCTTTCTTCTTCTTCTCTCTGCTGCTCGGCTTCTTGCTGCCTTCTCCGCTCTTCTCTTTCTTCTTCTTCTCTCCGCTGCTTGGCTTCTTGCTGCCTTCTCCATTCTTTTCTCTCTTCTTCTTCTCTCCACTGCTCAGCTTCTTGCTGCCTTCTCTACTCTTCTCTTTCTTCTTCTTCTCTCCACTGCTCGGCTTCTTGCTGTCTTTGTTCTTCTTCATACTTTCTCTTCTCAGCAATCTGTTCCCTTACAAACTTTTGAAGGGCCTGGCCAGAAAGACCGTCCTCCTTCCCTATATTCCTAAAATATTGGTGCTCCTCAGTTGACATGTTGCTGATGGGGAAGGGGTGCTGAGTGAGTTACTTGGGTGTTCCTGGAGAAAAAGGTTTGTGACGATGAGGAAGCGTTCTTAGATTAGTGGCACTTGAATGAGTGGCACTTTTGAATGAGGAGGCACTGTGGATGAGTGTGCCGTGCGAAGGTCACACTAGGTGAAAGCATTCCTGAAGGATGTCTGAGTCCTTATGGGCGGATATGCTAGTAAATGGAGTGCTCCTGAAGGCTCTATGGTCCTTATGGGCGGATGCACTGTTAATGGGGTATTACTGAAGGAGCTGCGGTCCTTATGAGCGGAAACACTGGTTGTATGGCACTCTGTTTCTTCAATGCAGGTGCAGTGGCTTATAAGAGGTTGCTTTGGTTGGGTGGCACTATGGTGCTGGTGCGCTCCGTGGAGCAATGCAAAATGTCAGTGCATGAACTGGCACTGAAGGTGAGGTACTCTGCCTGAGCAGAAGGTAAGTAGGGAGTAAAAAGGTAAATGAGAGACTCCAGCAGAAGGGAAGAGATTGGAAAGTGAAAGGAGAAGGATAAGTGCTTCAGTGATTGGGTGCTTAGCAGTGCCGCGGATTAGTGGCATTGAGAGGAATGGAAACCGGATGTGACATGGGTGGGTAGCTAGTTATGAGAACTAGTGGACGCTGCCTGATATGAGGGCAGGTAGGATATGAGGGAAGCACACAATATGCAGTGCTTTTTAGCACTTGCAACCAGCAAGTCTGAGATAAGATATACCCCCACTCCCGCACTCCAGTTGGAACACGTAATGAGATATAATATATATGCGCTTTATAGCGTACAATAAATGGTTTGAGCTGAAGCACTTGGAAAGAAAAAAGCTGTTAGGTGCGCTTATTCGTTAAACACAAGTGCTCAAAACTACGCACTGTGTATAGGATAAAAATTTTTTTTCTGGGTAATGAATTTGAAATTCCAGATTAAGTATTCATATAATTCCCTGTATATGCCTTTTATGATTTGTGGGCTGATCCCAAACTCATAAGTAAATTATGTCGGTCCCGTGTTAAATTGAACGAATACGAGAGGGAAGAGAATGGAAAGAGAAAAAAAAATCTCTCCCTCTCTCTCTCTCTCTCTCTCTCTCTCTCTCTCTCTCTCTCTCTCTCTTGGTGAGCGTTGTGTAATGGAACGTATTTGTTATGAAATTTGTTAAAGTGGTTTTCTTTTAGTCTCAAGAGAAAATACAGTCTTCTGCGGAATTATGTTACGGTAATGCTTACTTTAAGAATTTATGGAATTGCTACTGTCTCATACGCATCAAAAAGCTGTGGTAGGGTATGCAAGGGTGTTTCAAATTGTTTCACAAAGTTTCCCGGTTTCTGTTAAGAACACAAGGAGGAGGCTCGTTCCTTGAACGAACATTGTGGGACTACTACATGCGTGAAAAGGACAGCTGATCATTCTCTCTTGCTTCGGCGGCGACAGAGCACAAAGTGGAGTTGGAAGAGAAAAAAACTCTACTTTCTTGGCTAAGTGCGGGTTTTGAATGCGAAATGAATTATTTGACTTTGAATATTGGCAATGTCTTTACTTTACTTTAACTTACTTTAATATACACTGGGATGGTGGTTAAAGACTACACTTGGAACTGTTTTTATTTCTCTAACACTGGGACAGTTTACGCATGCACCGTTTTGGACACACATTTCTTGCTAGCCGTGTAAATGCCAGATATCGCTACACGGTTTTCTGTAAACTATTGGTTATTTCAAAATTTATCACTGACCAAGAAATATACATTTTCTTTGCAGTAACTATTCCGAAATATACTCTCTGCTACTGGTTCTAGGTCACACATGCAAAATTCCCTAACTAACCACTTCCTAATTCCTATATTCACTCGTCCGACAACTCACACTTTGTCCTACACTTTGGAAATTTTACGGGTAGACACTTCACGCCTCCCTCTCTGTTTTTGCTAATATAAAAACCCTATGCATTCTCCTGTGTTATGAATGCTTATACGATATGAGAATTGCGTTTCTTTAAAGAAATATTAATATCACTTATTTCCTTAATATTAGGAACATGCACACACTCTGTTTACCAAAGTTCTCAGCTCCGATCGCTTCCATGCCCTTGAATAATGAAATGATTACTGTGAATTGAAATAATTGATTTTATATATTGCTAGT
>NC_089742.1:2619667-2629667 GCF_040412425.1 Macrobrachium rosenbergii | reverse complement strand
GATGTTAGATATTTTTTGATGGGAGAGTGACCACATAGTTATTTTTTTTATTGTACAGTGAGTTATTTAGTTGAGTAACTTAGAGAATATGTCTCTGTTCAATGTTCTTGAGTTTTAACAGCTCCTTCCATCCAAGCATTATCTTAATCCAACCTGACTAAGGCACAGTGAACTGCTTTAGCAGTTTCATTTGGGGGGGTAATGTGTCTAGTGGTATAATTAAGGCAGAAATCAGATGTATCTAATCCAAGCATTGATGGACTCTTGTAAAATAGATGAAAATTTAGGACAGGCACAAGAATTGTTGAATGCAGCTGAGGCAGAATTTATAAATAAGCAAGAGCAAAAGAAAGAGAAAGTGATGCAGGGGTAGAGCTTAGATGCATAGCTGCAGAAAAATGTTTGATTAAGCTGAAGGTGCAAGCTGAAAGAGAGAAAATGCAAGTTGAAAGAGAACAAAGAAAACAGAGAGAAAAGAGAAAGAAAAGAAAGATAAGAAGAAAAGGCAGCAGAAGAAGAAAGAGAAAGAACAAGAGGAGAAAGAGAAAGAGAAAAAGAGGAAAGAGAAAAGGCAAGATATGAAAGGGAGGTGAAATTATTAGAAGCTCGCTCCAAGTTACCTGCAACACCGTCTAACCCTACCCAAGGTAATTCAAACCCTGTATTTGATGTGGTAAGAGTACAGAAGTTAATTCCAAAATTTACAGAAGAAGCTCCAGATGAGTTTTTTTATCACTTTGAAAAAGTAGCTTCAGGTATGTGATACCCAGAAGATAAATGGTTAGTCTTTTTACAGGGTGTTCTCATTGGTAAAGGAAGATGTGCATATTTAGCCTTATCAGCTGATCAGTGCAAAAAGTACAAGCTACTCAAACACAATGTGCTACAAGTTTACCAGATAACCCCTGAATATGACAGTGAAAGACTCGGATCTTTGAGAAAGGATGACAAGATGACTTTCTTGAATTATGCTTACAAAGTAAGATGTTTCAAACGATGGTTGGAGACTGTTAAAGTTAAATCTATGGTCGAACTTGAGGAGTTGGTAGTCTTAGAGCAATATCTTAGAGGAATTCCCAAGCACATAAGAGCCTATTTGAGAGCGGGAGAAATTAAGAAACTTGACAAAGCTGCTACGCTGAATGAAGGTTTTAATATCATAAGTAGCAAAAGGAACTATATAATATTAAGTACCAGAACCAACAACACACAGGTCTTAGGTCTCATCCAAATTTCAGGAACATTATAACTGGGAATCCTTCTAGTGTCAATGCCATTACAAAGCCAGGTAATACCCCTTAGCAATTGAATGTCAAATCCTCATCATCCAGTTTCTCAAGACAGATACAAAAGATTAATGTTGTCTACTTCGTGTGTGGAGGAGCAGGACATTACAGTCGAGATTGTTATCAGACACAACAGCAGTGGAAGACAGTTGGTCAAGTGGTTAAAGGTAACTAGGTGAAGCAAACTACGAAGAGCAGTGTGGGGAAGACTGAGACAGTTGGGAAGACTGAGATTAAACAAGCTGAGTGTTTAGCAACCACTGGAAATGTAACCTCAAGCAGTGAGTGGCTGAGCAGCTTGGGTGATTATCAGCCATATATCTTTGAAGTTACGCTTACAACTCAAGGAGGGAGTGTGCAGGTACCAGTCAAGGTATTACGTGATACTGGGAGTAACCATAGTGTGGTAGTTCGTGGTGCTCACCCACAGCTGTAGGAGAATCTCACGGTAGATTCAGTTATTTTGAAGGGTATAGGAGGAGAAGAGGTAACTCCTATAAGTGCTTTCACCTGTCATGTGAATTGGTGAAGGGGAATGTTGATTTTGCTATACAGGACTCACTAGCTGTTGAAGGTGTGCATGTTTTACTGGGTAATGAAGTTGATGGTGTACCATTTGTTACTTGTGCTATAGTGACAGACAAACCATTGAGGATTAGTCCTACAATAGATTTAGAGAAGAAAACCCCCCATCTGTTTCCAAGTTGTGTAACTACCAGAAGTATGAAGAGAACTACATCTGCAAGTGAAGAAACTGAGGATTTACCTGTACCAGAAGGATCAAGTGAAGGATCTTTGAGCTTAGAAGAGAGGTTCCAGGAAGTGAAATTTCCCCTATTGTAAGTAATGAAGAGATTACCCAAGAAGAAGAGGATCCTGTTGTTATAAAGAGACTCAGTAGTCAGGGTGTTCCTGAAGATAGTAGTGAAACTACAGTAGCAAAGTTAGCAGATAATGAGAGTTCAGCCCTTGAAGTTGGTCAAGTGACTAGAGAGAAGCTAATGGAACTGCAGAAGAAGGATACAGTGTTGGCTGATTAATTCATCAGAGTTATTGATCAAGAAGAGATGCAACACACTCCTACTGTTATTATCTAAAGTTTTGTCTGTTAGGGATTGCTAATGAGGTAGCATCGACCTGTAGATATACCAGGAAATGCTGAGTGGGGTGAATATCATCAAATTTTGATTCCATATCCATTGAAAAAGCAAGCAGTAGCAGTAGCTCAGGGTCTGGACATATGGGAATCGGGAAGACTAATGAGAGTATTATGAAGTATTTTTTCTGGCCTGTACTTCACAAGGTTATTAGCAGAAGTTAATGGAAAACCCTTTAGCAAGGTGATTATGGATGTGGTTGGGCCCCTTCCGAAAACAATGAAAGGAAATGAATATCTGTGAACATTAATGTGTCTAGTGACAAGATATCCTGAGGCAATTCCTGTAAGAAGTATAAGTGCAAAGGTAATTGCTGAGAAGTTGGTTGGAGTTTTTCTCCAAGTTTGGAATACCCGAAATTGTGCAAAGTGGTAGAGGAACGAACTTTACTTCGAAATTGTTCCAGGATGTGATGAACTTGTTAGGAATGAAACAACAGTTATCAACTGCTTATCATCCAGAGACTCAAGGAGCCTTAGAATGGTTCCACCAGACATTGAAAAGTATGTTAATTAAGTATTGTTATGAATCAGGAAGAGAATGGGATGCTGGTTTACCCTTGATGTTGTTTGAAGTTAGGAATGCTTATCAAAGATGTATGGGATGTTCACCAAATGAAATTATTTTTGGTCTTCACGTGAGAGGTCCATTGAAGATTCTTCCTGAGATTTGGGAAGAAAATCAAGAGGAAACCCAAAGAGAGTATGTGAAGAATTTGGGGGAAAAGGTTAAGAGAAATTAGAAAATAAGTCAAGAGAAAATGAAAAGGAGATATGATGCTAAGACTAAGCTAAGAAGTTTTAGTGCAGGACAGCAAGTTCTAGTGTTCTTACCTGTGAAAAGATTTCCTCTTACCAATAAGTCCCAAGGACCTTATAAAATAATAGAGTTAAGTGATTGCACTTATGTGATTGAAAAACCAGGAAGAAGAAAACAACAGAGGAAGATACATGGGAATCTTCTGAAACCTTTCTTCTCAGAAATTAAAACTGAAACTGTGTCAATAACACAGACAACTTCATCTACAGAGGACGATGATGGCTACGAATTGGGAGCTGAAAGCAAGATGAACAATTGTTTCATACTGGAAAATTTGGAGGATAAATCCAAACATCTGAATGTTGAGCAAAGTGGTGAACTGAGTGAGGTGATTAAAAGTTTCCTTGAAATTTTTGCAGATGTACCTAGGCGTACCGATCTGTCAAAGCATGAAATAAAGGTCAGAGAAGATGGAAAACCTTTTAAACAAAGAGCATATCTCTTATCACCTTTTCACAGAGGTATTTTGAAGAAGGAAGTTGAATATTTGTTGCAGCATGGATTAGCAGAACCCAGTTCAAGTCATTATAGTTCTCCTTGTGTGTTAGTGAAGACACCAGATGGCTCATTTAGGATGTGTACAGATTATAGGAAACTGAATTCTATCAGTGTGGCTGACAATTATCCCTTGCCTCTTATAGATCAATTACTTGATAATATTGGGCAAGCTAAGTTTGTTTCCAAGATAGATTTGTTGAAAGTTTATTATCAAATTCCCTTAGATGAGAATGCTAAGTTGTTGTCAGCTTTCATTACTCCTTTTGGCATTTGGTCTAATTAATTCACCTGCAACATTCCAAGAGTGATGGATCAGCTGCTAGGATCCATAAAAGGAGTGGATGTATGCATTGATAACATTGTGATTTATTCTAATATATATGGGAAGAACATCTGAAGATTTTAGGGAAGTGTTCTAGAAACTACGGGAAGCAGACTAACAATCAACTTACAAAAAAGTGAGTTTGGAAAGGTATCTGTTCAGTATCTGGGATTTGAAGTTGGAAAAGGCCTTCTTACTCATGTTGATGCTAATGTAGAAGGTATCTGTAAGTCTACCCCCCGCCTATTACCAGGAAACAACTACAAAGATTTTTGGGCATGGCTGGATTTTTCGCTGATTCTGTACAAATTTCTCAGCCGTAGTAGCTCCCTTAACTGACTTAACAAGTCAGAAAACAAAGTTTGTTTGGACTTAAGAATGTCAAGAATCATTTGAGAAGGTTAAAGCCATATTAACTTCAAGACCAGTGGTTCAAGCTCCATACTTCAATAAAGGTGCGTTCACATCAAATGCGACGTGTCGCCTTGTGTTGAGTCAGGCTAATTCATGACTCACCCTGAATCGCCAACCCAGTTTAACACTGCTTTCTATGGGTATTTGAAAGAAACCGTTCACACCGAATGCATTGAGTGACGTCACATCGCGTCGAGTCAAGTCACAAATACAGCTGGACCCATTTTTGACGTCAGTCATAGTGAGTCTCACGTGTCAGTCGGAAGTTCTATGCTGGTCAAACTACTGATAAACTTGGTTCGGGAGTGCCCAGCTGTTTATGATGCTAAAAAATAACCCCAAACACCATGATTGTAACTTCATTGCCACTTTATGTAAAGATGTTGCTGCTGCCATGTCATGCACAGGTAAAAGTAAAAAAAATTTATTCACTTTGAACCATTTATTATGATTTGAGCAATGCATTTTGATTGTATATTACTATGGACTATAGGCTAACCTAAATTAGCCACTCAAAATAGCCTAAATTATCAATATCCTTTTCTTTCCATAAGCCTATCATTTATAATAGTCATGTAATCTGTCATGTTAGGTAGGTTTTCCACTTTTCATGGAGTCTAAAAATCTGATATAAAAGTTTTTTATGCGGTTTAAACCTCAAAAATAAATGTGGAACTCTCCCCAAAAGTTACCTGGTAATGAAATACTCGAAATTTCAATGTTTACTTTTAAGCTCGGAAAAATAACTTCGTTGATCTCTCTGTTTCGTACATGAAGGAAGTATGTATATATATATATATATATATATATATATATATATATATATATATATATATATATATATATATATATATATATATATATATATATATATATATATATATATATATATATATATATATATATATATATATATATATATATATATATATATATATATATATAGTCTCTATTATTTCTCTTGCTGTCTCAGCTAATTCATTTAGAACTGTATCTTTCAGTTGTCTTGTACAATTCAATAAAAATAAAACTTACCTTAGAAAAATGGCCATTTTTTTCCTGAGTTCCAATTGGCCGCCTGTAGTTATTATTGCTTTTGTTGATTTAATGTCCTCTTACCTCCACAAGCTTCTTGAAATTTTCGTTTGTTATCCTAAAAAAACTGCAGAATTTTTCTGGATGATTTGCAAGGTCAGGGAATAAATGGTTCAAATTGCCAAATTGTGGCCTCTTGGTGTACAAATGATGCACCCAGATTCTAGGCTTACTTTTTTTACATTTGCGACACCAAAGCCACAGCAAAGTATTAATGTCGCCAAGAGAATATGTGCCTATTCTCACAAAAAGCTACTGTGCCACTGTTGCAGAAATAAGATGTAAATGAGAACAGACTTGACTTGAGTTGACGCATTTGGTGTGAACAGGGTTTAGTCAAAATGACTTGCATCAAATGAACTGACGTGATTTGACTCGACTCGATGCGACGCATTTGGTGTGAACGCACCCTAAGAAGTTTGTAATATAAGTTGATGCATCCAACTGTGGAATTGGAGCTATTCTACTTCAAGAAGACGACAACAGTATTCTGCATCCAGTGTGTTTCATGTCTTCAAAGTTGAAAATACACCAGAAAATATACTCAGCTATCGAAAAAGAAATGTTAGCATTAATTAATCACAGCATTGAAAAAGTTTAAAGTGTATGTGAACTGACCTAAGAATAAAGAAATTTTAGTGTTGTCTGAGCACAACCCTATCTCATTCATCAATAAGAAAAAAAAATAGCAATCAGAGACTGACCAGGTGGTCTTTATGCCTGCAACCATATAATGTAAAAGTGAGACACATTTCAGGAAAAGATAATGTCATAGCAGAATATTTATATTGTTGTGAATCACTGGATTTAACCCGGGATAACTAATCTTCTCAGGGGAGGGATTTCATGATATTGTCTTGTAAAATGTATATCATTCCATGATTTTGATATATTTACTGTTCTAGTTATCATGTGTTCTGTGTAATGATAATAATTGTTGAAGTATCGTATGTAGTGTAATGTCAGATCTCAAAAGAGTTAATGATTTAGATAACTTAACAACGTAATTTAGAATTAATAATACATTTTTAATAATAAAGCAGTATATCAGCAACACGTGTGTATGGTAGCTGAGGCTTGTTTTGCTTTGAGTCTCATTGTGAAAGATAACGAGTTGACAGGCGAGCGAAAACAATAGTTTCTCCATTGTGGAAACCAACTCTGGTTTCTTATTTTGTTTTTAAAAAATGCCATTCATAGCTAGCCAGCTGCCTTCTGTTTTGATTGTGTTGAGATTTCGTTAAGAGCTTCATCCCATATGATATTCTGCTCAAATCACGTATGCTTTTTTGAGAGTAAATGCACATATCTCGATTGATTATGTCATGTTTTGTTAGATTGCAGTTCAAAATGTTTTGCTCTGGAAGTGATGTCATCTTTCTCTTCTAGAATTTTCTCTTGTATCTCTTTCCCAAAATTCCTTAATAATGATGTCATCTGATTGTTTCATTTCTAACTGGAATACAAAATTTTGTTCATTCTGCTTTCAGACACCATTCATGTTGGCTCTCTCTCTCTCTCTCTCTCTCTCTCTCTCTCTCTCTCTCTCTTTCTTCAAAGGAGGGAACTTATTAACATAAAATGTTTGTGTGGTCACTGGAATTAATCTTAGCTTTTGAGATCTGACTGCTGGGAAAGTGTGTAATGATGCCTGACAAAAAGTGTGTTTTGTGAATCTCAAGCAGCTGCATTTCAGGTGATTTTACAAAAGTTTTCACAAGCTTGTGTAAGGTAAAGTGAATTTTAATTATTAATACCATGGTATGAAAAGGTATATTGAGAGAATTTTTGCCTTAGTGATATTATTATTGGTTAATATTTTGTGTATTTTTGTGTTCTTGTGTTTGCAATTTCTTTATTTTTCACATTTTATACAGTCATGAGGTAACAATTATTTACTTAGCAATTTAAGTATTTTTTAATTTAACATTGCATACTTGATTTAATTTTCATTTATTAAGATTTTTTTTTCAAGTCTTGTGTAATTCTTAATGGTTTAAATTTTGCTTGATTAACTTAATTTCTAGATAAATTAAAGTTCTTGTGATTTAGTTTTGTTTAATAATTTAATTCAAGAATTAATTAAATTTTACATTGTTTTGAAATAATATTAATTTTTTTCAGATTGTGAATTCTAATTATAAATTTTGAATTTAAAAATAAGTTTTTATATTTAATGTTTTTAAAAACAGTGTTTCATTTTTTGACCAGCAGTGAATAGGATTATTTGTGTGCAAAAGGCAAAGTGATGAACATGTTTTGTCCTTTTAGTTTTGCTGAAGTGAATTAACACCAGGGAAACAGTTAAAGTTGTTTGATGGAGTGATGCCTTTTTCCTCTAATATATTTTTTGTTTAATTGTTGACACCTCACACTTGTTTGATAAACTTGGTCTGATTTCTTACGTAATTATTAAGATTGTTATGGGATCACTGTTACCTTTAGAGTACTCAATCATAATTCTATTATCTGGCTGAAGAGAGGTAAAATCTTGAATTCTATAATTAGTTGTGTAATAACCAAGTACTTGGTACACATTGTGACAATATATTTATATATGTGTGTGTATATGTATACATATATATGTATGTATATATGTATTGTTATATGTATATATGTATATGTATATATATATATATATATATATATATATATATATATATATATATATATATATATATATATATATATATATATATATATATATATATATATATATATATATATATATATATATATATATATATATATATATATATATATATATATATATATATATATATATATATATATATATATATATATATATATATATATATATATATATATATATATATATATATATATATATATATATATATATATATATATATATATATATATATATATATATATATATGCATATATATATATATATATATATATATATATATATATATATATATATATATATATATATATATATATATATATATATATATATATATATATATATATATATATATATATATATATATATATATGTATATGTATATCCTTAGAAGACGGAGCTGCAGCTCTAGGTACATCTCTCCAGGGAAGCATAGGGAAAGGCGTCGTACTCAGGTACATTTATTTTGCCAACGTTTCACGATTCATAATCGCATCCTCAAGGCTATAAATAAAGATACAAACGAACTTAAAACCAAGCACTGCATAATCCATTAAAATTACGCAATATTTAATCAAATTTAATGAACATCAGCATGTAGAAAGCTTGAAAATAATTTATGAACAACTTAAAACAGGAAATTATACTAAACATTAAAAATATGTACAAAATATCTATAAGATTCTAAAAACAGTAAAAATATTTAAAACATTTAAAACACTAAAAATTTTAAGGCTATTCTGTACACCTTATCCTCGCAAAGGACGGGCAGTGACTGAAAGAGTTTCGTAAAAACAAACAACGCACCTTAGGCAATAAACAACTGTACAGAGGAGGATTGCATATTTAAAGACGGAACTATCTTTTTATCATAATGGACTCCAAGATTGTTAGGTCGTTTTCATTATGTACTTGACCTATAATTGCAAAGTCCTTATCTTCAATGTATGCTTTGCATGACCTAGAATGGTTCCTAATATTTGACTGTTCGGGATTTGATAATCTACTGCCTGTTTCTAAAACTTACGCCCTGTGGGAATCTATTCTCACCTTGAGTAGCCTCTTCGCATAAACCCACATAAGTCCCGTGATCACATCTCGGCACGTATATTTATAAATAACATTAGATTTTAGAAGAGGACTAAGGCGGTCTTTCATTCTGAACAGGGATCCGATCGTTAATGGATTTTTTGGAACTATTTTAAGGTTTAGGGCCGGGAATTCTTTTTGAATTATCGTCAGGAACTTTTTCCTGAAAAGGTCATCATGTAAAAAAGGGAAGCTGGCAAACATTTTCAATTTTGGTGCTGTCGAAACTGATGGTACCTCCATGAACCTAGCATTTAGCATTTTCCTTAGCATTTTAAACAATAGTTTGTCTGGAAAGCAGTTATTTTTAAGATACTGGGAAAGAAAGTTAATTTCCTCATTAAAAGTAAACCAATTAGAGGTATGGGAGAAGGCCCTGTGGAGGAGAGTTGAGATAGTGTTGAGTTTAAAACTATAAAAACAAGAACTATAAAAATTGATACCTAACCCAGTAAAAGTCTTTTTTCTAAAAACCCCAGTGTAGAAGCCTTGTTCATTCCTGGACACTAAAACATCTAGAAAGGGAAGCTTGTTA
The DNA here is from genome assembly GCF_040412425.1 of Macrobrachium rosenbergii. Classification (NCBI taxonomy): domain Eukaryota; kingdom Metazoa; phylum Arthropoda; class Malacostraca; order Decapoda; family Palaemonidae; genus Macrobrachium; species Macrobrachium rosenbergii. The sequence goes on along the minus strand of NC_089742.1, from coordinate 2,619,802 downwards.
TTTTCTTCTTCATCAAGTGTAAATCTGATATTAGGGTGTAAGGTATTGACAAATTCTGAGAATTGTTCTGCATTAAACTTGTTTCGAATAAGGCAAAGTGTCATCTAATATCTACGATAAAACTGTGGCAAGAAA